>NC_134854.1:27931666-28206666 GCF_049852395.1 Peromyscus maniculatus bairdii | reverse complement strand
GGAAAGCACTGGGGAAAGCTTTTCAATTAAATCCTAATCCAGCTTCTTGGTGGAGCAGGACTTGTTATCCTTATCTGAAAACACGTCAGTTTGCTTGATGGTGCGCATTACTGTTTCAGATGGCATGCTTTTCTTCTACTCAAGTCAGCAGTAGGGGTAGAGGTGGAAGCCAGGGGGAGGTGGGGACATTTTCTAAGTATGACATGGTCATGGCAATTGTGAAGTCATATTAATTACACCAGCTGGCATTGGTCATAGACAACTAACAGATTCTAGGAGAGGAAATGTTATATCTAACTGTGTGCCCACCAGCTCTAATGGGTAATTCTAAACCATAAATCTGGAAAGAGATTTGTAGGGAATAACAGGGGCTGACAAGGGGGGAGGGAAGGAAATTAGAGAGAGTGGGGGTGGGTAGTAACCAGAATGCAGGTAAACATGTATAAAAGTATCAAACAGATTTTATTAATAAAGAAAAAGATAAATTGCAGCTATCCGAGAAGATGAAGATAAGCACCTCTAGGAACTTAGCAGAGGTGCAGTGTTAATGTCACTGAGAAAGTGGTTGTGATAGAAAAGAAGGTGTCCCAACGGAAGTGATCCTGAAAAACACTTCACAGTAAGGGCCTGAGATAGATCACTGAATCTATTCTGAGAAAAAAGATAAAGAAATAATAGGATAAATAGGTAGATCACTGAATCTACACTGAAAAGAAAAAGGGGAAGATATAAAAATGACAAAAAGGGAAGATTACTGAATCTATTATGAAAAGAAAAAAGAGAAAATATGAATATGATAAGATAAAAAGGTCATTTTTTGAATTTACTTTTAAAAAGGAACTACTTGTTTTAAATAGGATAAGTAATGAAATTTTTTGTCTGAGTTTATCAAATGTTACTGGACTGGATGTGTTAATATATATAATGGAGTTTTTTATCTGAATCTGTCAAATGTCAATGGACTAGACATTGTTAATGTAATTCTTGACTGTATATATTGTATATACTTATTGGATAGTTTTTCTTGTATTAGTTATAATCTTTTTTAAATTTTAGACAAAAAAGGGGAAATGTGGTGGTATTGTGTTCCCCAAAATATTGTGCACCCTAATAAATTTATCTGGGGTCAGAGACAGAACAGCCACTAGATACAAAGGCTAGAAAATGGTGGCACTCACACCTTTAATCCTAGCACTCCAGAGGTAGAAATCCCTCTGGATCTCTGAGTTCAAGGCCACATTGGAAACGGCCAGGCATGGTGACACATGCCTTTAATCCCAGAAAGCCAGCCTTTAATCCCAGGGAGTGGTGGTAGAAAGCAGAAAGGTATATAAGGCGTGAGGACCAGAAACTAGAAGCATTTGGCTGGTTAAGCTTTTAGGTTTTGAGCAGCACGGTTCAGCTGAGACCCATTCTGGATGAGGACTCAGAAGCTTCCAGTCTGAGGAAACAAGACCAGCTGAGAAGTTGGCCAGGTGAGGTAGGCTGTGGCTTGTTCTGTCTCTCTGACCTTCCAGTTCACCCCAGTACCTGGCTCAGGTTTGATTTTATTAATAAGACTCTCTAAGATTCCTGCTACAAGGGCCTATCAGATATGTTTCATGGCAGTGAAGTAGGGTTACGTGGTGGGGAGTTGCCACCATGGAACAGTCTAAAGACTGGCCAGGTCACTGACTTCACCTGGCTTGACTCCAGATGTTGGTGGTGAGTGGAGGGACTAACTCGGTGGAATTGGTGTGATCACTGTGAGGTCTGGCTTCTCTGATAGGTGCTCAAGAAAGATGCCAGCAAGAGCTCTGCCACCTCACCTCCTAACACTTTCGTAATCGTCAAACACAACAAACCATGTGTCTCTCTACTCCATGGACAGTGAATCCACTTCATTATTGCTGAGGAGAGAAGAGACTCGCTGCCAAACAGTGAATGAAATGGTCTCTAAGTAACGTGTGGGAGAGGTGATTCTACTCTCTACATTAAGTCTCTATAGCATATGCTTAGAAGTGTGTGTATATCATTCCAGAGAAAGCTTGATAGAATAAAAGTGTGGAGAGTTAATTCAGTTACAGAAAGGAACAGAATTGTTTGCCAAGGTTACACAAGAAGACTAAGACAACCACCCCTCGTCCTAGTCTTGATACTTGTTTTGTAAGGAAATACAGGACTTTAATTCCCAATGTCTCCAATATTTTAAGTTACAATTTGTTATAATAAGCTATTTTTCTTTTTTCATTTTTCTATATTATAATTGGCTTGAGAGTTTTTAATAGTTTGAGAAAACAAAAATTTATAAAGATCACAAAAAATGTATTTTTTCCACTAAGATGGCTTTTGTGTGTTTTCTGCTTTTTCTTAGCTAGGGTTATGAGAAAACATGACCAAAGCAACTCGGAGAGTAAAAAGGGTTTATCTCAGTGACAGTTGCATGTCACAGTCCACTACTGAAGTCAGGACAGGAACTCACACAGGGCAGGGACCTGGAGGCAGGAGCTGGTGCAGAGGCCGTGGATGGCTGCTGCTTACTGGCTTGATCCCCATGGCTTGCTCAGCCTGCTTTCTTACAGCACCCAGGCCCACAAGCCCAGCAGTGGCTGTACCCACAGTGGACTGGGCCCTCACATCAATCACTAAGTAAGACAGTGCTTCACAGGCTTGCCCACAGGCCAGTCTGGTAGAAGCATTTTCTCAACTGAGGCTCACTCTTCCAAAATGACTCTAGCATGTGTCAAGTTGACATAAAACTTGCCTACAAATGCTTACAATCATTTTTGCAGCTTTCTATCTCTATGCTAAGGACTATTTTTGTTTAAAGTTTTTCTGTTTAATCTTTTTTAAATATGGAAATGTAAGTGGCATTTTCTGTTTCATTTTATTTTTTGAGGGTATAATATAATTACATAATTTCCCCATTCCCTTTCAACTCTCTCCAAACCCTCCTATATAACCACTCCTTGATCTTCTTCAATTATGACCATTCTAAGTTGAAAATACTGGAAATTAAAAATTCATTTATATTGGTTAATTTTGTATTGTTATGTTAAAACACCATGACTGAGGCAACTGATGAAAGAAAGACTATATTTGGGCGTATGGTTCCAGAGGTGAGTTCAGAATGGCAGAGTAGAGGCATGGTAGCAGAGCCGGAAGCTACGGAACTTCAGGATGCCGGCAGCCCAGAGAGCTGACTTGAAATGGTGTGAGTTTTCAAATTCTCCAGGGCCACCTCAAGTAGCTATTTCCTCCAACAAGGCTACACTTCCCAAACCTTTCCAAACAGCGCCACCAACTGGAGACTAGGGGCATCTCATCCTAACCACCACATATCCCTGAAGAATAAGATACTACAGCCTCACCTACTCTTCAGAACTGTTCAGAACATTTCTGTTCATCAACCGTTAGACAAGATCATCTAACGTTGTCTGTTTTATAGTGAAGTCTTAAATGAGATGGCTTAGTGGATATAGGCACTGACTGCCAAGTGTGCTTAGGAGTTCAGTTCCCAGGACCCATGTGATAGAACGAGAAAACTGACTCGTTCAAATTGTCCTCTGACCTCCACATGCACACTGTGGCCCTCGAATGAACATGTGTACACACAGACACAAGCAAATAAGGAAATAAATGATTGTAATGAAAAAAAAAATTTTTTTTTTCTAGACAGGTTTCTCTGTGTAGCCTTGGCTGTTCTGGAACTTGCTCTGTAGATGGCCTCAAACTCATAGAGATCCTCCTGCCTCTGCACGCCGAGTGCTGGGATTAAAGGCATGTGCCACCACTACTACCCAGTCCTGAAAAAATATTTAATATAATTTATTGAATAATATACTGAGAATAAAAAACAAAATAATGATATAGATACACTTTAGCATTGTCATAAAGTAAAAAAATATAAGTCTATTATTTATGTCTGAATTTTCTTTTGTTTTGTTTTTGTTTTTGTTTTTCAAGACAGGGTTTCTCTGTAAAACAGCTATGGCTGTCCTAGAACTTCACTCTGTAGACCAGGCTGGCCTCAAACTCACAGAGATCTGCCTGCCTCTACCTCCTGAGTGCTGGCTTAAAGGCATATGTCACCACCTCCTGACTCAGAATTTTTTGTAGCATTAAGAAATACTAAGTTATAATTGTATTGTATTGTAATTCTGATAGCTATAATGCAAGAACAGAAAACTATCCCAGAATCTTAATTTAAGCAAAAGATTGTGTCTTACATGTTCTAACAAACTTTCCCCATACTGAGTAATTTATCAAAAAACAAATTTGTTGTTTACAGCTTTGGAGACACCACCATCAAGGTGCCAGGAGACTTGGTGTACTACAGGGCCCATTCTCCTGTTTGGTACCTTTTATGTCTTTTCATAACAGATGAGGTAGTCAAGCTCCCTTGGGCCTCTTCTACAAAGTTACTAATGGAAGAGCCCTTCTTCCATCTCGAAGGCCTAGCCTGCTAGTGCCCTGGGCCTCCTTAGCCATGTAGGATCTTGGAGAACACCTCATCAGACTTCTTCAGTGATTGGCATGTGAAAGTCTGTTTTCTGTAAAATTTTCAACTTGCAGAACACAATAGATAAACCAAATTTTCATGATTCTTTTCCAAATACCTTCTCACTTTTTCATACTTAAGTAAATGGATTTACTCTCTCTAAAACAAACATCTTTTTTTTTTTTTCATAGATTTTCTGTGAAGACCCTGATTGATCGGTCTTGCTTTGAAACAATTGATGATTCGTCTCCTGAATTTAATAATTTTGCAGCTGTTCTGGAACAAATTCTAAGTCACCGGCTAAAAGGTAACAGCATTAATATATTATTTATTCTTCCTAAAAATCCTGTGTAGGAAAATAACCTTTTTAGAAGTCTTCAAGTCTGCTGTGGTTTGGGTACCAATCATACTATACTTTAAAAAAAACCACAAATCTGACATCAGAATATCTGATCTTTTGGTCTATGTCATCGAGAAAGAATCTGTTTTTAATATTTACACTCATTTCTAGAATACATTACTAATGTTGAGTATGGATGTGGTGCCACACGCCTTTAATCTCAGCACTTAAGAAACAGATACAGATGCCAGCCTGAGCTATGCAGTAAGACTCTTCTTCGTCTGACTGTGTCTCCTAATAAAACCCACTGCAGAAGCTGCACCATAAGTGTTGTGCTGAAGTCAAGTGTTTAGCCTCCTCAGCAACGCTGCACCCTCGCCATGTGTTCCTATAGCGCTGCTTCAGGCAGGACAAGGGGTCACAGGGTGAGAAGAGCCTTCTCTTGTAGTCTGATGAAGAAGTATGCTCAGTAGTACTTCTTTTTTCTTTTTCTGTTTTTATTTTGAGACAGGAACTTTCTATGTAGTCTTGCTCTTCTGGCACTCACTTTATTGACCAAGCTGGACTCCCAACTCACAAAGTTCTGTCTGCCTCTGCCTCCCATGTCAGGGACCTTCTCTGACCTGTCAAAGGGTTCTTGGGGGAGGAAAGAAGAAGGAGGAAGTACTAGATGGAAATATAGATGGAGATGACAAGAAAGACAGAGACACAGGATAGCTTCAGGAGGGCCCAGGGTCAGTACCCAGTCTCTCTGAGATTTATTCTAATGAACTTTTTATACACTACCAAGGAGGGAGGCAAAAGACCTCCCACTTTCAAGATCAAAGCACAATGTACAGCCCAGTGTAGACCCTTCAAAACACCTGATAACCACGCCCCTGGCCAAATCATCCTATTATGCAGCCCTACTGGGTAAAGCAAGCTCAGATTGTCTGACCTTGAATTAAGGCCTTACTAGGGAGCTTCTGTGGGCTGGCACACTCCCAGTGCTGGGATTAAAGGTGTACACCACTGCACGCAGCCCACTCAGTAGTGTTTCTAATTGGTGGACTTACAGCCTTTTGTTTGAACACGTCTGATCTCTGGGAACTAGTAAGGCAGTTCATGAAGGTTTTGGACAGTTTAGGTAGTTAGAAAATTCTTCCATTTATGAGTCAGCAAGATGGTTCAGGAGGCAAAGGTGTTTGTAGCCAAGCTTGACTTCTCAAATTTGATTCCAGTGACCCACAAGGTAGAAGGAGAGAACCTACTTCCACAAGTTGTCCTCTGACCTCTACACCTGTGCTGTGACATGTACACACACACACACACACACACACACACACACACACACACACAGTAGGTGTGCACACTAAATATAATTTTAAAAATTAAAAAAGAAAATTCTTATGTATGCCCAGCTAATAAATCCCAGTGTGCTGTGACTTTTTCCTGGTAAATTTTCAAATGTGAGCTTAAAAGCTGTTCAGGGTTCCTGTTATAAAAAGCCTCTCTGCGGTCTCCTCCTGTCACTCCCGGTAGACAGCCGTCTGCAGACCCTTCAGTCTCTGACTGCCCCAGTGTGGTTTGTTACCCCTCCTGTGTGTCGCTGAGCTGTCACTGCTCCTCTTAGAAGCCGGTGCCGAGACTGGAAAGGGACTCCAGTGGTATAAATCCTGTAGTTTTCATAACTTAGGAGTCAACTGTTTGAAATTGCCCATGCCACATATTTGGTTCATAGTCAAATTAAAGCCAAAATATAATCCCAAGGCCTTCTTAAATTCTGCTTCTTTTATGTTTTATGTCACTGAATTATTTGAGTGAGATGAAGTTTCTTAGGGACAAATGCTGTATCTTAGTTATTTTTTAATTATATTTCTATTCTATAAAACACTGTGACTAGAAGCAACTTACAAAAGGAAGAGTTTGCTTAGGCTTGTGACTCTAGAGGGCTGAGAGCCCTTCAGGGCGGGAGGCCCGGCAGGCATCAGGTGGACATGGCAGCAGGGCCGAAAATGGAGGGCTCACAGCTGGAACCACAAGCAGGGAGCAGAGAAAACTGGGAGTGACTTAAGTTCTCAAGCTGGTCCTAGTAACATACTTCCTCCAGGACAGTCACACCTTCCAAACAAGGCCAGCAACTGGGGACCAAGTATTCCCAAATACCTGAGGCCATGGGCCATGTTTATGATTCAAGCTACCACATGCAGTTTTATTTACCTTGTCACCTACTTCAGAAATAGACAAGATGACTATAAAATTGCAAATGTTGTCACACCTTACTTTATAATGGAATCGTGTTCTAAGAAATGCATTATTAGGCAATCTTGTCACTGTATAAATCATAAAATATACTTCCACAAACTGAGGGGACTATATCACTAGCCAATATAATCTATGGAACTTGCCTGTTATATGTGGTTCATGGTTGACTAAAACCTTGTTATATGGCACCTTATTATAAATGGAAATTATACCCCATATTTATGAATTAAAGTATTAAAAATTAATAATCCATGTATACCACCCCAAACTACAGATTCTAGCAAGTTTCTATACCAGTAGTTCTCAGCCTGTGGGTTGTGACCCCATTTGGGTTGAATGACCCTTTCACAGGAGTCTCATATCAGATATCTTGTATGTCTGATATTTATATTATGATTCCTCACAGTGGCAAAATTAAAGCTATGAAGTAGCAACAAAAATAATTTTATGATTGGGGTCACCACACCATGAGAAACTTCATTAAAGTGTTGCAGTATTAGGAAGGTTGAGAACCACTGTTCTATATATACAATGCTATTTTTCATAGGTGTAAAAAAATCCTAAAGTCCATATACCACTGCTTACACACCTGAATGTCTAAAACTGTCTTGAGCAAAAGAAACAGAACTGGAGACTCTGAACCAAACTATATACAGCTGGGAATGGTGGTGCATGCCTGAGAGTCCAGCACTCAGCAGGCTGAGGCAGAATTGCTGGCTGTAGGCCAGACTGGTCTACAGAGTGTGGCCCTCGGCTGGGGATTAGTGGGAATACCACAGACCAACCAATGGAAAAAGTTGGCTTCATTTTTAACAGAGGTACAGTAATACATGATTGGAAATCCCTAGAAAGCCAAAGTGAAGACAGTGGGGCAAGCCACAGAGCAGGGTACATGAGCTAATTACATATTTGAAGAAGGGTTTATATTCAGAGTCTCCAGAGACTTGATATATAATGTGATTGTCAGTACACAGAGAGCACATACAATAAAATTAAAATGTATGAAATGGAAATAAACAAAAGTGAACCAATTATATAAATCAGTAAACAAAACTGTACATGATAGTGTGAAAATGACCAAATGACAAGCTCAGTTAAAAATACACGAGTTGAGCAGACAATACACACACACACACACACACACACACACACACACACACACACAATGATATGTAATCAGCATGTAAATATGTAAAAAAGATGCTGTCAAAATTATTATTAGAGAAATAAAATTGGTCTGAGGAGCTGGGCATTGGGCAAATCCTTCAATCCCAGCACTTGGGAGGCAGAGGCAGGTGGGTGGGTCTCTGTGAGTTCAAGGCCAGCCTGGGCTACATAATGAGTTCTAGGACAGCCAGGGCTATGTAGAGAGTACCTGTTTCAAAAACAAATGAAAGAACAAATTGTCTGAGGGTGTCTCAGGATTCCCAGGCTTTAAGCAGAAGTCTGTTTAGGAAAACAAGTACTACAAAGAGAACGAATGGGCACGACACAATGATTAGCAGTTCACTAAGCTCAGAACTGTGGATTTTAATAAAATTTTCATGAAAATTGTTAAAGTGAATGGCACATCCATGGGGATGTGAGAGACTATATTTCCCTTTAGGACATTTATTCTCTTGGTTCTCTAGAAAAGTACACAATGAGGGTGTTGAAACCATGAATTAAGGGATAGTATACCGAATCTGAGATCTTTCAAGGCCACAGACTTCATGAGGGCATGTGTGGGGAAATTCCTGGCACCTTAGGTTTTTGCTGTAGGGTGGACACCTATTTGCAATCCCAAGAATGATTAACCACATAGGAACATTCTGAGCATTCATAGGAGCATTAGAAGGCACAGCTACCAAGCTAGAGGTGTTGTTTTGTTGGTCCCTCATGTCTAACTCCTTTCTGAGACTGTTCCAGGTCTCAGGACTGATCTTACAAGTGTTGGTTAAAACATTTTGTGATGTTGAAAACTGAAGTTTTGCAGTGAAGACTGGGGTCAGAGTTTCGTGTTCAAGTCACAGGGTCCACAGAGAGGGAACGGAACGTGAGCTGACTGTAGGACTCCCTCTCCCAGCCCTGCATTCCTCTGCCTTCCACCTAACAAAACCACAGAGAGCTCCCTCTGTACACTTACCAAATTCTGAGAGCTACATGGAGAGAAGCCAGAGCTCTCATGCATTGTTGCTGGCATAAAATACTATACAGCATCTTTAAGAAAACGTGATCTTTTATAAGATGAGTATACTTTTATTCCCCAGAAATCCTGGGCCTTTATTCAAGAGACATAAACACCTATGTTTATGCAAAACTATTTAGAACAGCTTTATTTATACTTGTCAGAAACCAGAAGCAACCCAGATATCTTCCACTTGATAAAAGGCTAGCTATCATATACAACAAAAAAATTCAGTAATAGAAAATATATTTCTACTTTGCAACATGTGTGAATATCAAATGAATTATGATAAATATGTGATGTAAAATTATGAAAAATCCATTTATTTGATGTTTTGGAAAAGGCTACACTGTACTGTCCAAGACTAGGTCAGTGGTTATGAAAGACCCCCGCTCCATTATGAGGACATGGACATGGGGTTTTGGGCCAATGAAATGTCCCCCCCCCCAATAACTTAGCCTAAGAAACGCCATTCTGAAGGAATCAGAAAAACAGGAGTTCACAACCATAGCCAGCCACCCGGCCTTGACAGAGATAACTATGGCCATCCATCCAGCCTTGAGAGAGATAACTGTGGTCGGCGGCCTTGGGAGAAAAACAGTTGAGTCAAATCAGGATATTTTATGGCTGGCCCCCTGGCCTTGAGGAATAAGCAGCTGGCCTGGGCAAGGCCAAATCAGCCACACACATACGACCCCAAGTTCACCCTGGCCTTCTTTGAAACAACCAATAGGGACCCTGTAACTATGCTTCTCGCTTCTGTAACCGCGCCTCTGCCCCTGGGATCCCATAAAAAGTCCCCCTTGCCCTAGGAAAGGGCGCAAGTCCTCCAAGAGACTTCGCCCCAGGTACCTGGTCTAAATAAACCCTCTTGCTTTTGCATCTGATCTGTGGTTTCGGTGTGTTCCTTGGGTTTGGGGTCTCTCCCGGAGGAAGATCTCAGCTGGGGGTCTTTCAGTTACAGGTTGGCAGGTTGACTACATAGCATCAACATGCTGGAGGGGTTTTGGGTGATGGAATTGGTATGTTTCTTTTGTTTATAGTATGTGTCTTCTGTGTTTCCAAAGTTTGATACAAATGTCTAGGAACAATGAATTTATTAAAAATGAGTTTATAATTCCCTCAAGGGAGGAGCGTGTGTTTTCGTTATAATACCTGAAATTCAATTCTTTGATCCCCAGTTACTTTAGAAGGTTGGGTAGTTCGTCACAAAGTGCAGTAGAGTAAGTCTCAAGGACCATTCATTTGCCGTTACCTCTCCATGTTTTTCTTAACTAAATCCTACTTGTTTCATCTATTTGGAAATGAGTCATAACCTGAAGTCTCTATTCTTTCTCTGGAACAGATGCCTTAACTTTGAACTTTGTTATTTTGTATGTACTTTCTGGTTTTTCTTTCCATTTTAAACTCCTTAGAATATTGTACACACATTCATGCACTATTCTTTTTATTCCATTTATTCTGGTTGTTGAGCATCCCATCTGTCTTAGTTAGGGTTTCTATTGCTGTGAAGAGACACCATGACCACAGCAACTCTTACAAAGGAAAACATTTGATTGGGGTGGCTTACAGTTTCAGAGGTTTAGTCCATTATCATCATGGTGGGACATGGCAGCGTGCAGGCAGACATGGTGCTGGAAAAGGAGCTGAGAGTTTTAATCTTTATCATCAGGCAATAGGAAGTGAACTGTGTACCACACTGAGTGTAGGTTGAGCAAAGGAGACCTTAAAACCCACCCCCACAGTGACACACTTCCTCAACAAGGCCACACCTTCTCCAACAAAGCCATGCCTCTTAATAGTGCCACTCTCTTTGGTGGCTATTTTCTTTCAAACCACCACACTGTCCATTCTGTTTTTCAGTCACCCATCCAGGCAGGATATAGGCTACAAGGATTAATAAGGCATGCTATTTCTTGACACCTGTATTTAAAGGGTATAAAGAAGATAATTTAGCAGTGTTATGTGAATGAGTCATGTCGTTTTAAAAGTATTACTAATTGTGATGTAATACAAAGGAGTTAGTAATCTCTGCTTGATTTAGGGGAAAGTTTCAAATGGGAAAGAGGCCTAAAAGTGGCTTAAAGGAAATGCAGCTTAATTTTTTAAATGCCATTTGTAACTTTGCTCATTTAATGAGTTAGTAGATCAACAGCTAGGGAGTCTGCATGAGACCAACCTAGTCCCTCTGCATATGGGTGACAGTTGTGTAGCTTGGTCTGTTTGTGGGGCCCTGAGCAGTGGGGCCAGGACCTGTCCCTGGCTCATGAGCTGGCTTTTTGGAATCTATTCCCTATGGTGGGCTGCCTAGCTCAGCCTTGACGCAGGGGGAGGAACTTGGTCCTGCCTCAACTTGATAAGCCATACATTGTTTACTCTCATGGAGGCCTTACCCTTTTGGAGGAGTGGATGGTGGGCGGGGGGGAGGCTAGAAAAGAGGTGAGAGGAGGGAACAGGAGGAGAGGAGGGAGGGGAAACTGTGGTTGGTATGTAAAATAAAAAAATTACAAAAAAAAAAAGAAAAAGAAAAAATTAGCAGTTAAGTGGTCAGAAATAGTCTTATAAAGTTCAACTGGGTGATACGGTAGTTGAATTTATTAAAGGTTATAGAAAATAGTTAAGTGGAAAGGGTTCTGCAGCATTCTAAAGAGCTGCAAAACAGTCCTAACATATCACATATTAAAGAAAAAAATCAAGATGTGACATGTCATTTCTTCTGAATTAATCTGCTCATTATTCTTACAAATATTGGACTAAATGACTCATATTCAATTGGGGATTTTTATTGATCCTGAACATTTTCTCAGTTGCTCTGTGTTAATCTTTTCTTTGTCCTTAAGCTATCACACTGTCCTTAGCCTTTTCACCTTTCTGACTGTACCAGGTACATGCCAACACAGAATGTCATTGCTTGCCTTTCCCTGTGTAGGGGCTATCTTCCAGTATGTGAATGGTCAGTGCCACCATTTACTTGAGAACTACTCAGTGAGGTCTACCCCATTCACAATGTTTAAAAGTATGAATCATCTTTCCATCTCTTACCACCCCCTCACTCCTGACATCTTTTTTCTCTGTATTATTTTTAAGTCTGTCTAATATATTGTATGATTTTCTCATTATTATTCATTGTCCTTTTTCAGGGCTAATAACTTTGTCTCACTGTTAATATATTCCAGGTATCTGTTACATTGAGGTGCTGGATGTTCAGTGAAAAATTATAAATTTGAACATTTAATGCAGAAACAATAATTTCCCCCAATAACATTAAACTCCCTTGGTTTGACACTGCATAATTTCTGTAGTCCAACTGGATTGTTCTGATACCTAAGCCTTGGCTTCAGCCTCAAAGTGCTTCCTGACTTAGATGGTAAATAGTCACCTCCCTATGTGGCTGTCTTTTGAAGTGAGTATAAACACTCTTAGAAACAATAGGTAAAGATAAACCTGTCCATTTGGCTTTTGAGTTTTCTTTGTTCATTTCTGAAGGCTTTCCAACTTCTGATTCCTGGTTTGCACACAAAATGAGACTTGAATTGTTTCTTAGTGACGTGAACACAAGTCATCCAATAAGAGCCCGTAGACTCAGGCCAAAACATGATACCAGAGATAAGAGACTGCTCTCATTGCCGGGATTTGGTGTTTAGACAATGGACAAGGCCATCTGAGAAATACCCTTTTTAAGTTAAGTGCTTGGAAATTTAAGAAAGTCTCAGCAGATTTTTAAGTTAAAAAATCATATTTAAATAATTTCTGAAGCATAGGGTTTTATGTTCTATGGAAAATTTGATTTACTGTCTTAAATCTTACAGAAAATAAAATAATTATTAATGTGTCTTAGTAAATTTAAGGTTTACTTGTTTAACTGCAGATTCTAAAAATAGAAACTCATAGTTTCTAAGCCAACTTTAGAGAAAACAGTTAATCACTGGAAAAAATAAGTCTTTAAATTTCTGTACTTTTCACATATTATTTTCAATATCCATTATATTCCTGTGCTTTCTCTTTTCTTCACTGTAGAGCCCTCATCATTTCTTGTTTTTCTGATGCTTTTTGAGTAGACTCTTGACAGTGAAATTTTATTCTGTTACTGTTTATGGATGCCTGAACTACTTTACATTTCTATTAAAAGTAGAGGAAAAGCAAGGGGGAAAAGGACAAAAGCCCATCATGATTTAGATTTTTCTGTATATACTTTCATCTTTTGGGGGTACCCATCTCCTCTTTGCCCTTTTTTCTTCTCACCATTCAGAAAAGAGGTATGGTATTCAAATATAAAGTTGTAGTAGTATAAAAATGTCCAAAATTACCAAATATAACTGCAAATTACAATTTTGTATATAATTCACGACATAAAGTATACTGTTTTAACTAAAGTGTACTTTTCATCGGATTTCGGTATATTTGCAGTTATGCAGCTATCAGTTATACCTGCCCCCAGAACATTTTATATGCAGCTATCAGTGATACCTGCCCCCAGGACATTCTATATTCAGCTATCAATGATACCTACCTCCAGAACATTTTATATGCAGCTATCAGTGATACCTGCCTCCAGAACATTTTATCAGCCCTAAAAGCAGCTCCTACCTATTAATTGTTGTCTTTCTCCACCTTCATCCACCCACTGGCAACCATTAAACTACTGTCTATGCCAATGTATTTAGTTATTCTGGACATTTCATAAACTATCTGCCCTTCTGTATTTGGTTTTGTGTATACTTTCTTTGACTTAGCACAGGGTTTTCAAACCATGTTATTGTACATCAGGACTATATTCTTTTTTTGTGATTGGATGATGGTCCATTATATGGATATGCTCCCTTTTGTGTATTCATCCATTAGTTAATGGACATTTGCATTTTTATGTATTTTTGCTCTTATAAATAATGCTGTTAGATGTATCCATGTACAAGTTCTTGTTTCTGCATGTTTTCTCTTTTTGTGGATATGATTTCCACTTTATTTAATTTTTGACAAGTATATAGTATTTATTATGTGAACTTTCAGCAGTTGATTTCTTCTAAGAGTTTCCTTCATACAGACATACTATGTGTCAGTGAAATCCATTTTTACATAGCACTTTAATTTCTTCAGTTATTTCCTAATAACAGTAGCTAATGAATTATTGGAATTGTGGTTATTGAAAACAAAGTGTTTATAAAATTTCAATTTTATTTGTTGTTAAATTCACTACCAAAAGGCCTTTACCAACAATAATGTATGTGATTGCTATTTTCTGATATCTCATTTAATTGCTATTGTTAATATTTAACTTTTTATTTCATGGAGAGTAAGTATTGTTATAGCATTGAAAGTCTAAAATTCGAAAACCAAGCCCCGACATATTAAGCACTTGCTTCTGTGCTAACAACACTGTATTTGAGGGCTGGGGCTGATGAAAAGCAAAAACTGTATCTCAAGTATTTGTACTTGTTAAACAACAGAGATAAATGGCCTTCACATTTTACAACTAGATCATGGAGTCCTTTTAACCTGTGAATTTGAAATTTACTTATTCGCAGAGAATTTTTTTTTATGGTTTTAAGCTTAAAGCCTTGGAGAAAATTTTTATCTTTATTTTATAGTAATACCACTTTTAAAACCCCAAGAAAACATAGAATTCAAAGAAAAGATGTATTCTACCACATATGGGGGGATTATCATTATTGATAAACATAAAACTTCATGTTTATTTATTTGTAGCCTTTTGGGTTTTCACCAGAGGAATTGGGCATTTACAGCTTAACCTGTAAATTACTTGCATAAAATAATTTGCAGTTTTATAATCATTAAAAAAAGTCCTATTTTATTTGCTTGTAAATTTTATTATATAAAGTTAGTAACAAGTTTGGTTACTTGATTGCTCTAACATTTCCTTTTATAATATAATAAGCATTTCTTATTTTGTAAAACAGAGAGGAAATTATAAAATGTAGGGGACTGTTCATACTTGGAGGGTGTCCTAATCTGAATTCTGTATTTTTCTGGGTTTTTTTTTTTTGTTTTGTTTTTTTGAGACAGGGTTTCTCTGTGTAGCTTTGCGCCTTTCCTGGAACGCTCTCTGTAGCCCAGGCTGACCTCGAACTCACAGAGTTCTGCCTGCCTCTGCCTCCCGAGTGCTGGGATTAAAGGCATGCGCCACCACCGCCCAGCTTGGTTTTCTAATCTTAGTGAGTTGCTTGTCTTAAATTATTGGTAAATTTTTGGTATTGTTACACATTTCTCTTAAAAATAGAAATCAGCTGCAAGGTACTCTACCTGAGGACTGTGCTTGGTTCCCACTGTGATCTATAACACAGTCTCTTTGACACCATGATGGAGTGGTTAGTTTGAAATGTCTGTTGTGTTTGCATATATACTATACTTTAAATTGTTGAATTGCTTTTTACAGCTTTTTTGAGGCTTTACATAAAACTGAAATGACTGCATGTGCAGCTATATTTAATATATTTTTGGAATTGTTTTGATTATATTCTTATTCATAAATTTAGATACTTAAGTTTTATGGGAAGTATTAATTTCCATCCATTAGCAGTTGAGTCATATATTTATTTATCCAGTTGTCATTGTTTAGTCTAATCTCTATTTTATTAAAATTATATACTTATTTGTTTTAAGGAAATTTTTATTAAAAACTTTAAGAGCATTTGCATAATTTAGGTATTCACAATTTTTAAATTGTTGGGTCTACAAAAACTTCTCTTCACAACAGTCTACCTATAAATAGCATGTTCTTCTATTTTATGTATATATTTATTTATATATAATATCTTATTCTGCTTTATCTTTTTAATAGTGTCTCACTCTGTGTTCCTGGCTAGGGTGACACTAACTGTGTAAGCCAGGCTGACCTCAAACTCACCAGGACGGCCTGCCTCTGCCTAGGGAGGCTGGGATTAAAGACATGCTCCTCTGCGCCCGGTTTGCTTTTTTTTTTCTTTTTTTAAAGACAGGATTTTTTTTTTTTAATTAAGAGATTTTCTATTCATTTTACATATCAACCATGGATTCCCCTGTCCTCCCTCCTCCCACCCCCCAGCCTTCCCCCCCAACCCTCCATTCCCACTTCCTCCAGGGCAAGGTCTCACCAGGGGAGTCAGCAGAGCCTGGTACATTCAGCTGAGGCAGGTCCAAGCCCCTCCTCCCTGCACCATGGCTGCACAAAGTGTCTCACCATAGGCACTGGGCTCCAAAAAGCTGGCTCATGCACTAAGGACAGGTCTCGGTCTCACTGCCTGGGGCCCCCCTAAACAGTTCAAGCTAAACAACTAAGACAGGATTCTTATTCATAGCTCATGTTGGCCTTGAACTTGCTAAATAGCCTAGGCTTTCCTAAAACTCATAATTCTCTGCCTCAGCCCCTTGTATACTAAGACTAGATATGAACCATCACATTCAGTTTATAAATAGCATTTTAAAGCACCCTTTTAACAGTTGAAGAAAAGTTGTATATACTGTATTTTAAGATCATTTTACATTTTAACCTATGAAATGATGAAAATAGCAATATAGAAAATCATTGCTTTATTGTTGGCCAAATTGCAGTATGAGCTGTCCCCTTACCTCTATTCCCTGGGGACTCAGCCTCCTTGTGCATACCCAGGTTCCTCCGGCCTTTTTCTGCCACCCCTCTCTGCTTTTCCTTCCATCCCATTTCCACTCCTTTGTAACACTTGATAACCCTCAGAAATACTTTATACCAGAGATACCCAAGGGCCATCCTAGGCTGGGACTGAGTTAGGTGACTTTTACTCTCTTTCCTGTCCTTACTTTGTTTGGTCTCTGCAGACTTGTTCTTTGTCCTGCAGCCGCCTGCCAGAAAGAGCCTGTCTTCAAAGCCCACCTTCATTCCCTAAGAACTCAGCATCTAGGTGTGGACCCAGGGAGCCCCTGTTCATTCCCACCACTCTTTTCAGCCCTTCTCTCTAGCACATCTCCCTTCATTCTTTTGTGACACTTGCTAACCTCCAGAAACACTCTTTACCAAAGACCCTGTAGCCAACAGACTTGGCTAGGATTAAGAGTGAGCAATAGCAACCAAAGAAACAGAACACTAGTAAAGATGAGACCAGATAGCTATCAAGAATACTTCAAACATTGTAACTCCAGATGCCTAGGTCCTAGCACAAAAACATAAACATGAACACTGAAGATATTTTCCTCCTCTTGAAACCAACAACCCTACTACAATAGGCCCCAACAAAAGCAATTTAGTTGAAGCACATGACAAGGATCTCAAAGTAGCAATTGTGAATATGATCAATGACCTTAAAGAGGACACGAATCTGAGAAAGCATAAACAGTGGAATGAAATAAGGAGAACTTCAAGACATTAAAGTAGAATTTAACCAAGAAATAAGAACCCAAAGAAAACTGAAACTGAAAATTAAAAATTTAGGATGTCAAAAACCTCTGAAGTAAGCCTCACCAACAAGGCTAAAAGACATGGAAGAGAGAATTTCAGGTCTTAAAGACAAGGTAGAAATGGATAGCTCAGTCAAAGATGTTGTACCCAAAAAACCCAGGCACAAAACATCAGGAAATCTGGGACATTATGAAAAGACCAAACCTACAACAACAGGAATAGAGGAAGAAGAAACCCAGGTCAAAGGCACAGAAAATACTTTTAGCAAAATCATAGAATAAAATTGCCCCAATCTAAAGCTGCCTATCAAGGTACAAGAAGCATAAAAACACCAAATAAACAGACTAGAAAAGAAAAGTTCCGCAGCATATAATAATCAATAAACTATTGCAAATGAAATCTAAGAATCCATCAAAAAGATCACCATGATCAAGTTGGCTTCATCCCAGAGATTGAGGGATGGTTCAACATATATGAATCAGTAAATGTAACCCACCATATAACAGATCGCAAGACAAAACACACATGATCAACTCATTAGATGCAGAAAAGGCCTTTAACAAAATCCAGCATCCCTTCATGATAAAAATGCTGGAGAGACTAGTGATACAAGGGACAGACCTCAACATAATAAAGAAGACAATGTAGAGCAAACCCACAGACAGCATAAACTTCCACAGAGAAAAACTCAAAGCATTTCCACTGAAATTAGGGTGTCCATTCTATCTATACCTAATAATTATAGTACTGGAAGCTTAAGCTATAGCAGTAAGACAACTAGAAGAGATCAAAGGCATACAAATAAGAAATGAAGAAGTCAAAGTATCTTTATTTGCAGTTGATATGAACTTATATATGAAAGTTTTTTAAAAAATGTCACCAGGAAACATCTAAAAGTTGATAAACACTTTCAACCAAGTAGCAAGATACAAAAATAACATACAAAACCAAGTAGCTTTAATATATATATATGTACACATACACACACACACATGAATATACATATATATGACAAACATACTGAGAAATCATGGAAATATTACCATTCACAGTATCATCATCAACAACAAAATCTTGGAATAACTCTAACCAATTAAGTAAAAGATTTGCATGGTAAAAACTTTAAGACCCCAGAAGATGGAATGATCTCCCTGATTTCAAATTGTACTACAGGCTATGGTAATAAAAAAAATCATAGTATTGGCATACAAACAGACATGTTGACCAATGGAATTGAATTGAAGATGTAGATGTAAGTCCACATGACTTGTGGACACCTGATTTTTGACAAGTCAAAAATACACACTGGAGAAAAGTCAGCATCTTCAGCAAATGGCACTGATCGAACTGGATTGTTGCATGTAGAAGAATACAACTGTATCCATATTTGTCACAGTGAACAAAACTTCAAATGTATGAAGAACATCGACATAAGACCAGATGCTCTGAATCTTAGAACATGGCAAATAGGCTTGAACTCATTGACACAGGAAAGGACTTTTTGAACAGGACACTGATAGCATAGGCACTAAGGCCAATATCAATAAATAGGACTTCATGATACTGAGAAACTTTTATATGTCAAAGGATACCATTATGAGAGAAAGTAATAGCCTACAGAGTATGAAAAGATCATTACTAATTATATATCTGATGTGTGGTTCGTATTTAACATATATAAAGAACTAAAAACCTGAACATTAAGAAAACATGAATGAATTTAAAAGTGGGTGACAGAACTAATTGGAGTTCAAAAATGAAATACAAATGGCTGAGAAACACTTAAAAGAAAGGTTCAACATCCTTAGTCAACAGAGAAATGCAAATTAAAACCACTTTGAGATTTCATCATCCTTCAGTCAGAATTTTCAAGATCAATAAAACAAATGACAGCATATGCTGGAGAAAATGTAGGTAATGGGAAACACTTAGTCATTGCTCATGGGAATGCAAACTTGTACGGCCATTATGAAAATCAGTGTGGTGGCATCTCAGGAAGCTGGGAAATTGATCTACTTCAAGATAACAGCTATACCACTCCTTGGCATATACCCAAAGGACCCTCCCCCCCATTTTACAAAGATAATTTACTGATCCATGTTCATTGCTACACTATTTATAATAGCTAGAAGTTGGAAACCACCTAAATGTCCATCAGCTGATGAATAGATAATGAAAATAGGGTATTTATACAATGGGATATTATTGAACTGTTGAGAAAAATGATATTTTCAGGTAAATGGATAGACCTAGAAAAAAATCATCCTGGTTGAACTAACCAAGACTCAAAAGACAAATATTCTGTGTTTCCTCTTGTATGTGGATATTAGATCTTAAGCTTTCTGTATGTGTGCTAGAACCTGAATAACCACAAAGGTGAGGTACCTAGAAAGGGACCCGGGGAAGGAGAGGATCTCCAAAGGAAGGGAAAATAGAGCATAAGATTATAGGGAGGATCTCCAAAAGAAGGGAAAATAGAATATAAGGTTATGGGGAGGTAAAGGAGGAGCTAGAATCAAAGGATTAAGTAGGGAGGGAGATGGGAGAACAGAGTACAGGAGGGACTGTGAGTGACAACTAACACTAAAAGTTATTTGATAAAACATAGAAACCTACTACTGTAGAAGCTTCCTAAAATACATATATGAAAGGCATCTAAATTAAGTCACCATATAATGGAGACAGTGTCCCCAACTAGACATAAGCCACCAAGAAAACTCTTAAGTGCCAGTTTTTGGCCTACAGGGTCCTATGGAATCCTTCAAACATTACAGGGTATTGCCAAGGCCACTGGCTGCTCTTCACAACCTGATGTTAAGACCGTACTGCTGAAGACAACATTTACATAATCAAATACAAAGAAGTGCAGCTGGTGCCTAACTAGAAGCTTTGTCCCTACTGAATAATGTTCATACTGTGAGAATGTACTTTGTACACTTGGAGAGGAGAAAAGTAACCATCAATATAACCCGAATATAATCCATATGACCTTCAACAGTGAACTGTTGCAAAAGATACTGGTACAATAGTGGTACGGATATTATGAAAGCAACCAACTCCTTTTGAATGGCTGTAAGGCTTACTCTAGGAGATGGACTCCATGCCTGACACTGCTAAAGTGGTTGAGAACTTGAGACTAGATAGGTTATGACCCTAGTAGAAACCTAATACTGTTATTCTGCCAAAGGAACATAGAGATAAAATTACTCCTGAGGAAATACTGCTATAGCCATAGATCCTTGCCCAACCTTCATCAGAGAAGCTTCTTTTTTCAGTAGATGGGACCCAGAAAGACCCGGAGAGACCCACTACTGGACAATACACAGAGAGTGAGAGACTTTGGAATTATCAGTGCTAAATGAGATGTCTTCATCAAACCCCTCCTCTCAAATTCCTGGGATCTCTGCAGAAGAGGAACAGGATGATAATAAGAGTCAAAGGTGATGGATGACTCCAGTGGAACAGCAACTTTCAGATACAACAGGAATAATAGACATATAGGAACTCACAGAGATGGTGGCAACACTTTCTTTTCATTATTTACAGGAGGAGAACAGGTATACTAAGGATTTAAACGTATGTGAGGAAGTCCCGGATACAGTATGTTTCCTTGCGTCTCCCCCACTTCTTTCTGGGCTGTCAGTGAGAATCCAAAACCAACAGGAAAACCAACTAGCCAGTTCTCCTCCATCTGTCATACCTATGGTGCGAGAAGAAAAATAAATACTTGGTTGTAGCAGTCTCTGAACCTCTCTTTTTCCATCCACAAAATGGAAACACTGTGGAAACTTGTCTACAGATAACATAGAATCCATTGTATTCTTGTTTGGTTTGTATGCTTCTGGTTGCTTTTGTTCTGTCTAGAATAAGACTGCTAATTATAATTATTATGATTAAATCACTTGAGGCTAGAGAGATAGCTCAGTGGTTAAGAGCACTGACTACTCTTTCAGAGAACCTGTGTTCAATCCCCAGCACCCACATGGCAGCTCACAACTGGCTAAATGTCAGGATCCGACACACTTACATCCAAGCAAAACACCAATAAAATAAAAATAAATACCTTTTTTTTTTTTAAAAAAAAAAGGCCAGGCAGTGGTGGTGTATGTCTTTAATCCCAGCATTAGGGAGGCAGAGGCAGGTGTATCTCTGTAAGTTCAAGGCCAGCCTGGTCTACAGAGCAAATTCCATGACAGCCAAGGTTACACAAGAAAGACCCTGCCTTGAAAAATCAAAACAAAACAATAACAAAAACCCAAAAAACAAAAACACCCAAAAAGCCACTTATATTCTACAAGTAAGTATTCATTTTAAATCAGACATTTTCCCATGACCTCTTCTAGTGAAGTAAAAATAGTAACCATACTAAGAGAATAATGACAGAGAATAACTGTCGTAAACTGAGTCTGAGATTCAGCAAGCTTTGACATAAGCCTAGTTATGTAATAGGTAATTTTTCTTCAATGATATTTCATGAAAACTATCTTTAATTTATTAAGTTTTTGGTTCTACTAATAATAAACAATACAGCAAATCTTTCAGGATAGAGATAAGAATGGCTTAAACATAATGACACATTCTTACTATTTTCAAGGGGAAGCATTCTCTTCTGATTTGCATCTTAATGTCAGAATATTATTATAGCTGGAGTGTGATGTGGTTGTAGATCCTTTCAGATATGTTTCCAACTTTAATATTTGTTAAACAGTTATCATCTGAGGTAAGATAGATGTGGCATTGCTGTATAAATCTTCCTTTGATTTTTCATGAAATATCATTGTGATTGCTTGTTGTGTGGTTTAATAAAGGATTTAGTTATTTGGAATGGTGTCACACAATGTCCTGTGGGACATTTCAGTGTTTGCTTATAAGAGAAGGAAATGTCATTTATTTGGAGTATGATTTAAGAAATTTGACCTTAGAGTTTTACCATAGAAATGTACTACAATTTATAAAACAACTTGGCCAAAATTCATGATACTTTCCCAAGTGGTGATTATTAAACACTATATGAACTGAGCAAGTTAATTTGAAAGATGGCAAGGAAAGTAGAACTATGGCAGGGCTTGGAGGGAGGAAAGAGATGGGGGAAATGATGTAATTGCATTATAATCTCAAAAACTAAAAAGATTATTTTAAAAAATAAAATCATCTGAGAGAGATTTTTTTTTTTAAAGTTGGAAGTTATAGCAAATAAAAGTCTGTTCCACAGAGTAGAAATTTAGTCAGTGTTGTTAAACTGATGAATGTGTTGATATTGGAATGCTGTTTCCAACGTTCAGGAAAAATAACATGAACTGTAACATGCTTGGGTAGAAACGGACCACTGCTATATAAAAATGTATTTGTTTATAATTTGCAGACATGTTAAGCCTAAATATATGTATTTATTTTTAAAGTTAAAAGTTTCTTAGCTAGATAGTTCAAACATAACTTTTCTTAATCAGTCCTACAAATTCTAAGATGAAAAGTGAGCAAATGCATTCAGGCTCTTGCTCATTTGAGGCCATTGTAAGTTCTTACTTTTGGAGAGTGGTGGAGGTAAAAGTAAGAGGAACCCTTGCTGTCTTGTGGAGCCTTACAACATCCCAGTAGATCAGGCCACAGGCAGCCAGCTTACTGTGCTTCTAGAGGAGAGTCTCACATTCATCTCAATTGGGTTCATTTTATTTATCAGATGAAAGTAGTGTGCTTATTTCTTCAGGATTATATGTACGTTCTTATTTGGACTATTCAGTGTAGAATTATAAACTTAATGGTAGGTTTCTTAAATATCTATGTGGTGTTGTGTAGCACGAATCCTAATTGGCCGTAATAATAAAAACCTGGAGCCAGATATCAGGGTAAATGCCGAAAGATCAGAGAAGCAGATCAGCCAGCCACTAGAGATGTTGTTTTTAATAATGTTTACTTTTCAAACAGAGATTTCCTAAGGTTGCAGATGGCTGGCTCATCTCCAGTATGCTGGTGATGTCTCCTGCCACTGAGCTGCATGGGAACATGGAATTGACATTCTGGGGAGGGCTGTATCTGCCAAGTAATCTCTTCTGGTACATTGCATGGGTTGTGGAAAAATTCCAGTTTTGTTTCTTTAAATCCATAGGGTACTGATGTCTTAAACTAATTTTTAAGATTAAAATCTTGTTTTAGGCTAATTTATATGAGTCTCTTCTTCCTTTCCCCTATGACTCTGTGTATTTCTATTGTTTCCTTCTTTAATCCTGTTTTTATTAGAACTCACAGTGATAACAGTCAAATTATTATTTCTAAACATCTGAAGTGCTGAATAATATTTGATGATATGCAAACTGTAGGTTCAGAGAAACTGTATGAATTTTCCAGTCACTCAACAAAACATACATGAGTTCTATCAACAATAACTGCTTTGCAATCCATTAACCTATATCAGGAGTACATTTGGTTTCTTTTCTCCCTGTTAGAATGAACAGCTTTATTTACTCACTGAAAATATCTTACTAAATTCCTTGCCATATGCAAATGACTGTTGAATCTCTCTTTTTGTTTTTGTCTTTCGAGACAGGCTTTCTCTGAAACAGCCCTGGCTGTCCTGGAACTCACTCTGTAGACCAGGCTGGCCTTGAACTCACAGAGATCCTCCTGTCTCTGCCTCCCAAGTGCTGGGATTAAAGGTATGCATCACCACTGCCCAGCTTTGTTTTTCTTTTTGCTTGCCTCTGTAATATGATCTAACATTTTTCATATGTTTAACTAGAAAACAGTTATTTTTCAAAGATTAGAGTAGGACAAGTGATAAAACAGAAAGCAAGTTTTTTTTTTCATTTTCTTAATGTGGATTCACACAGGTAATAATTTTAAACAGTTACTTTATCTTATATGCTGTATCTATAGCCATAATCACAATAAAAACAAGTTATGTTTTATTTCTTTAGAACTGACATTTATGTGACCTTCAGCTCACAACATTCTAATTCAGTCTGTCAGCAATTGTGCAGGACCTTACTTCCAGTTTAGTGTTTTTATAGGACTCCTGAGTGTGTGTGTGAACGAGTAGGTCTTTGATTCTTGTGCCTTCTCTTGGACTCTTTTTCTTCTGTTTGTTTGTTTAGTCCTAGTCCAGTGTGTTAGTTTTTGTTTTATTATATTTTATTATTATTCCTTAGAAGTCTGTTTTCTAATGAGAGACAAAGGGAGTGGATGGGATGGGATGGGAGGTGGGGAGAACAGAGTTAAGGGAGGGAACTGTAATTGGGATATAGTATGTGAGGAAAAAAATCTATTTTCAATAAAAGGGAAAAATAAGGGCTGTGGTTAAATGCAAATAAATAAAATAAAATCACCATAAAAATGAGGATGGTATATACCTGGGTTTTTCATGGGTTGGTGACGCAGTGACAACCAGTGAATGACTGTTATAGGAGAGTTTTGTAGGTGACAGAAAGTGTCTCAGGAGAGTAAAACTCTTCAGTGAATGAGGAATGCTAATTGATTTCATTTGCTTATAGGATCAATCACGAACTGTCTTGTGAATTGAAATATAACCTTATACGGAGGAATAAAAGATTTGTCATCATTTATTTTCTGTTTCAAAAAGTAGAAAGGGTTTAAATCCAACTCGTCACACGTACATGAGTGCTTACTGAGGGTCCAGGAAGCACAGGAAAAGCTCCCTGTGCTCCAGTGAAAACCCGAGACAATAAGGTATTTTTAGTGGTCAGTTCCTTTCCATCTCATGTGAATAACTACAGTTCAGAATTGCTAAGTCAATATTCAGAAGTAACTCCAGTAAATACAGAATGGGACTGTTTAAGATTTTTCAATACCCCGATCAGTATCTTTTCCTTACTAGCACACTGCAGTGTTTATTGCTCGTGCCTTTTGAGTTTTCTGGACTAGTTTAATTTATTCTGTGTTACAATTATCTCCCAAAGGTCAAGTAACCTGGTTTGGTTATGAAAGTCCTCGTAGCTTCTGGGATTATATCAGAGTGGCTTGCCGGAAAGTTTCTCAGAACTGTATCTGCAGCATTGAGAATATGGAAAATGTCAGCTCCTCCAGAGCTAAGGTAAGATCTGACAATATGAATGTCTACTCTAATTAAAAGTTACTTTACCTGGACAGAAAATATATGAACTCTATATTGAAAAGAAAGTCCCAGCACTTGGGAGGCAGAGCCAGGCAGATCTCTGTGAGTTCAAGGCCAGCCTGGTCTACAGAGTGAGATCCAGGAAAGGCACAAAGTTACACAGAGAAACCCTGTCTCGGGGGAAAAAAAAAGTTTCATTTCTTTTCTTTGTTGCAATTTGAACATTACCCAAGTTAACATCCTTTAAAGGTTTTATTTTTATTTTTATTTCATTGTATATATGTACTTATTTATAATACTCTCTTTTGAATCATCACTATTGAGTCCAGAATAGCAGGAGGATATGAACCAACTCACTACAATTTTCCTTTTAAGAAGCACTTTAAAATATACCCTGTTCAAGCTGGGAATGATGTTAGGGAATACCTGTAATCCAGCACTCAGGCGGCAGAGGCAGGCGGATCTCTGAGTCCTAGGCCAGCCTCGTCTACAGAGTGAAGTCCAAGACAACTGTGGCTACCTTGTCTTGGAAAACCAACAATATGTATGTATAGTCCTGAGGAATCCTTAGGGTCTTCAAAGGGCTTTCTTTGAAGGTCCGTAATCTCCAAACCAGCACACAGTGTTCCTTCCCTTTTCGCCATGTAAGCATTTACACAACTAATGCACAAACAGTGGTGGCCAGGCCTGCACAAGGGAAGGCAGGCGGTGGCATCAAACGACACCAGCAGCCGTGAGTGCTTTCCAGTGTCTATTGAAAGCCAGTTTACTTCAGAATGTGTGCTAATGGCATCGTAAGTATTGATTGTTCATTTATGCTTTGGCTATGTATTGACTACGCAATTGGTATGACAGTGTATAATATGACTGGGCATTATTATGCATGCCTGGAATCTCAACACTAGGGAGGCTGAGGCAAGACGGGGGATTGAAGGTTTGAGGCCAGCTTGGGAGACATAGTGAGTTCCAGCCAGCCTAGATTTTCTAGTAAGCTATACAGAAAATATTTCTGTAGCATATTGAGATGCAATGGTTACTTCAGTAAAGACACTGCAATTGTCTGTATTGTGAGCTGATCTAGGCACTTTTGTGTGATGGTATCTTTATTTTGAAGAAACTTACAATATGTAACTTGGGAGCTGAAGAGAGAGACCTGCCATTTAAGTGCTTACCACACAGCATAAGGACCTGTGTTTGATCCCCGGGATCTACATGAAAGCCAGGCATGGTAGCATATGTCTGGAATTTCTGCTCTGGGGAGGTTGAGACACACAGGTCCTTGGGGTTCACTGGTCAGCCCAGTGAGAGGCCTTACCTTAAAGATCAGTGTGGACAGCTTTCAAGGAGTAAAGCCAAGATTATCCTTTGACTTCCATGGACACTTACACACATGTGCACATGAACACACACACATACACAAAGAAAAAATAATTTTTTTTCAGATTTAAGCATTTGGAAGACATTTCTTGAAAGAAACCACCTTTCTTCCTAAAGAATATGTGTAATGAAACAACTGACAATATTTGTTGCTAGTGGTCAGCTTTTAAGGAAAATTAAACTTTTGGAAAGCTTGCACTCAGTGCTTTAAGCTTGATAGTCTTTTCTGATAACATTGATGTTATCAGGAAATATATTTTTAAACTGTTTAATAGAATTTAATATTTGATAGACTTGCCTAACTTATATTTTCCAAGTGACCAATTCATGTAATCACAAAAAACATTCAAAGTGAATAATTCAGCTTAAAATAAGCATGTGAATTTAATGTAATACAGTATTAAAAGTTCATTGTTTTAGTTAAATACATTGCATCTAACTATTAAAAATTACCATTTGTTGAAGGTAGGTTTGTGTGTGTGTGTGTGTGTCTGTCTGTCTGTCTGTGTGTCTGTGTGGTGCATGCTGTATTCACATGTACAGATGTACACATCTGTGCATGCACATTACATGCAGCAGTCACAACAGGATGTTGTGTGTCTTCTTTCATCACTCTTTACTTTGTTGCCTCAAGTTAAGTTTTCTTCCCAACTGGAAGGTTGCTGGTTAGGGCGAGGCTGCTGACTGAGAACCTCTGGACTAGAGTCACAGGCGTGCACAGTCATGCTGGCTTTCTGTGTAGCTTGGGTGCTTACGTTTGCAGGACAAGTACTGTTACCGACTGAGCCCTCAAACCGTCCCCACTGACTGAGTTTTAGAATGTTAGATGTAGTGAACACTAATAGAGATAGTCTAACTGAAAGCTGTGTTAGGGTCCTCCATAACCTTAAAATTTGTAAAAACAAATCGAAACAGACTTTTTAAAATGTCTGAGATGCTAATGTAAGCTGTTTTAGCCTTAATTTGGGAAATATTTTATGTTTTATTGGGCTGTCGTAAGTAGAAAAATAAAGATTTACAGTCTGAAGATAAGTAGTTTTTTAGAACTTTAAAATTGAAATTGTATCTCAGCTGATTTATGTTGGTTTTGCTTTCCCTGTGACTTAGGAATGGAATCTCAATTTTTGTAGGTAAAAAGATTAGTTGTATTTTGGATGAACTGAATCTATACAAGCAAAAACCTGTGGCACATAAGCTTTCTTATTTTTATTAGGTCTTTTTACTGCCTGCCTGGGATTGCAATCAGATAGCTCTTACAAAAATGCTTAAGCCTTCTTTCTCTCCCCTCCCATTTTTTACTGTAAGCAGACTTTTTTGTACCGTAAATTCTGATTATGATTTCCCATACTCTTGTCCTCCAATTCCTCCCCTCCACTCTTCCCATCCAGATCCATACTTTTTCTGTCTCTCATAGAAAAAAAGCCAGGAATCTAAGGGATAATAATAAAATAAAGTAAGATAAAACAAAACAAGTAATTCAGAATAAGACAAAATAAACAGAAGAAGAAGCTCCAGAAACACATGTAGGTACAGAGGCACGTATGTTCTCACAATGAGAATTCCTTAAAAACTCAAAACTGGAAGCCATAATATATGCACAAAGGACCTGCATTTAGGTCCTTAGCTTCTCACTTTTCTATGAGAAAAGTGTGTTTTGGAATCAGTCATTTTCATAAAGAAGATCTATGAACATAATCAAAACCTTTCAAACACATCAGTTTTCCAGCGTTACTTTCCTCCAAGTCTCATGATGATATCTGAGTTGAGAAACCATGTCTGGGATTCATCCAGATTCAGCTAGATGCACTTATGTGAGGGGAAAGACTCCTCCATAAATCTCAGTTTCTCATCTGGTAAAGGGCATAGTGACACTGGCATTGCCAAGGTCTTTTAATTTGTTGTGTATTTAATGGTCTTCTAAATATTAAATGTCAGTGTTAGATAACATTTGTAATTGAGCATCACTTCTTCACATTCTTCATAAATAAATACTGTTGATGATCTAAATGGCTTTGAAATGCAATGAATGGCAAAAGTAGGGTAGTTAGGCTTTAACTGCAAATTTTACAGAAACAGAATTTGCCCCATCTGGTGGTAAAATCAGAAAGTTAGATGCTTAAATCTTGTGAGAGAGTAGATTCCCCCGATGCCTGGGATAAGACTGAGGACCAGAACATGAAAATGCTGGTAGCTTTCACAAGTTGAAAGTGGACACAACTAGCAATCACGAAGACAAGAATGGGGACTCCAGTTGCCAACCTACAAGAGCAGAACTTGACTATCAACTGGCCTGAACTTGGATGTAGATAATCCCCCTGTGGCCCCCATTTTGTGTGACCCTAAATAGAAAGATCCTGGTGTTGTCCACCCAGACTAATGCCTAATGAGAGATGCTCAGTCAGTGGGCTTTAAAGCCTCTAGATTTGTAGTTTACTGCTTAGCTAAAGAAAACTAATACAACTTTTGGCTGTAAGCAGAGCTCATTGCCTTTCTTTCCCCAGCACAGCAGTGTGCTGTGTGTAACTGCTGCATTGAGAGAATGCTGTTTAGCATAAATAAGTCTCCCAACAACTGAATAAAAAAGGGTTTTTACAAGTTTCCAGTATTGTATTACACAGATCAAGTCATCCTTAGAAGTGCAATAATTTACTGCTTGAAGCACTTCCTGAATCTGGGATAGCTCTTTTACTACTAGATGATGAAGCCCCCAAATTCCAATAAATAAAGTAAATTTTAAGGGAAAAATACATAATCATAGTGTAAGCACGCAGAATCATGGAGAAGTAAAACAAATTCGTGTTACTAGTTTTTGAGTCATTATGAAGGGCTATCGGTTAGATCATTTACATTGGTCTTGATGCAGTGACATGCGCATTGTGGCAGGATTGAAGAACACCGGAAGATAGCCGTGTCTGATCTACTCCTGTTGACTCCTATTTGAGAAGTTGTGCAGGGGAGTCACATGGAACATGGATCTATAAAGAGTTTAACTTGCCAACAAAATACTTGATAACCTAAAAATAAGAAACCAACTTTTTAGTTTTCAAATTTAAAACAGGAGACATGAGCATAGCAAGTATTGTAACCCCTTTAATACAGATTGGAATAATATGTACATAACTGGCTTGTCCTCAGAATTCAGAAGTAATTGAGAAGACAGCAAACATTAGAAATACAGCACTTTAATATAAAATTACTCTTCAGAATGAGCCTTAGTTGAAGAAAGAATGCGATAACCACGGGGCCCATAATGCAGCCATGAAGTCAGAAAGCATCAGAAGAGACAGAGAATCAGACTATATATAGGCAGGAGAATGGGGCACTGAAGGGAAGAACCTTTCCTTCATATCCCAAGAGGAGCTACATCAGGAGAGATAGCCACCATGTAGAACAAGACAGGCCCCTTCTGAAGGGAGAGACATTCCAGAAAAGGGGTGGGTGCTGTTCTGACATTTACAAGGAAAAAAAAAAAAATCAACTGTGGAGAAAGGAATACATGCTGCGAGTCACTGTTACCAGTATCTGTTAATTCAATCAAACCAAGCATATCAAAAACATCAAGCTAGGTGTGGTGGTACATGCCTTTAATCTCAGTGCTCAAGAAGCTGATGAGGGAGGATCCAAGGTCAAGGCCAGCTTAGGCTACATGGCAACACTGTCTCAGATCTCTTCATCCGCAAAAAAAAAAAAAAGGATGACTGATGCTAAGAAAACTATAAAGAAATAGAACTATGTATGGGTCATAAATATGATAAACTCTTAAGTAATTACAATGGCTAAAAAAATAGAAGCAAAGATGAGTATTAGGAAACTCAGTGTTTTACAGGAGAATTCTCATCAAACACACATAGGACTTGTACAAACATCAACCATTTGCTGAGCCCTAATTGATCTCAGTGGCCTCCGAAGGACTGGATCATGTGAAGCAGGTTCTCTAACCACAGTAAGCTGGACTCAATAACAACAAAACAGCAGAATGCTTTTATGAGTGAAAATTTGAAGGACCTCTAAGTAGCTCATCGGTGAAAGAGGAAATCATAGTCAAAATTGAAATGTACTTGAAAAATGACAATGAAGTACAATATATAAAAGCTCGACTCAAGGAAAGTAGACTTAAGGCTTTTGTGTATGTTTGAACAACCAGAAGTGCTAGAAATCAATTAGCAAAGATTTCATTTCAACAAGCAACCACAGAAGTAGTAACTGTGAGTAGAAGGGAAGACAGAATACAGAGCAACACTTGAATCACACTGAAGCAAATTCATTCTAGAATAGCAACTAAAAGCTGACTTTTATATTTATGACTGGTATAATTCATAGATTTTAGCAAATTTCTTCACGAAGTGAAACAGATTGTAGAATAGCAGGAATGAAGACAACCCCATATGTCCTGTAGACCAGTGGTTCTCAGCCTCTAGGTTGAGACCCATTTGGGGGTAGATATCCTGCATATCTAATATTTACACTATGATTCATAACAGTAGCAGAATTGCAGTTATGAAGTGGCAATGAAATAACTTTATGGTTGGGGTCACCACAACATGAGGACCTGTATTAAAGGATTGCAGCATTAGAACCACTGCTGTAGACAGTAAAAATCCTGTGAGGCTATTATTAATAACTTCACATTGATAGATTTGTAAAAATGATAGAAGCGGGTAAATCCTTTGAAAAATAATCACTTACCCAATCTGAAATAGAGAACGTCTGAATATCGTAATAATTAGGCTGTACTATAACTAAAACCTGCTCCTACGTGCAGATCCATTTTTAATTTGGTGGAGATTTATATGAAATTAGACTTTTGTATTCATAAGTGACAGTCTTTTGTCAAATGTGTCAAGGCAGATATCTTTACTATTTGATGTCTTTTTGCTCTTTTAATTGATGATATCTCATTCTCTGGATGAGAAATAAAGGGAGAGTTCAGAGACTGGCGTATTTGATGATGGAGATTTTTTTTCCCTCTACTAATGGCATTTTTTCTTTGTTTCATCATATAGTAAAATAAGGATAGTATCATAACCAAAACTCATGCAGTTCTTATGGAGACTATTTTAATATACACAAAGTTTTGAACAGAGTCTAGCACATATTAATTATGTCCTTGAGAACTATCTACATCCATGGCTTTTTTTTTCTTTCTTGAAGTCTTAATGATTCATCATTGCCAAATAATAAAGTGTAAATTTCTTAACATTACTTCAGGTTTTCTATATCTTGGTGCCAACAACCTTCATAAGTCTTGTTTTTCTATTCTAGTAAAAGCTCTTTCATTGAAAGAAAATAAATCATTAAAATTAGCACAATTTGTTACCACAACAGAGAGTTCCACACACATGCAAGGACAGGAAACTAAGTACAGCCCAGCTCTGTGTGGATTGGAATTAATAAATCAGGAAGCAGGACTTTCCCCACATCTCTTATCTAGCCACAGCACAGCCTCCTGTGCCTAATTTTCTCTGGATGGTGCCTTCCCTTGCTTCTATACTTGTGACAGTGTAGCTTTTTGATTCCACAACATACTGCTAGTTTCTGTGTCTGTTAGACTGAATTTCCAATGAGACTCTTGGGGCTGTTGGGCAGCCAGCAGCCTGCCTTTTCCTTCCTCTGTTTCAATCAGCTCCATCTCTGTGGGTTCCTCCAGACTTGCTCAGAAGGAACAATGGGCTGAGCGCAGAGCACACTGGAAGTCAATGGAGTGGGAAGCTCAGCTTGCAAGGCCATCCCCATTGTTGATTTTCTTCCCAGCAGCATTGCTGTTCCAGCCTGGCTGTTTTTATCACTACCTAGACTGCTTCCTTTCTTACCCACGAGCATGCTAAATTCATTATACCTGTGGACATGTTCATGCTGTCCTCCAAGCCCATGGGCTGAGCATAATGCAGATTAATTATTCATCTTTATTCCCATTGCTATTTCAATGCTGTTGTTTTCTGTGTTATTCAGTTGCCAGGAATTTTCCTGGAGATTTGAGAAGGGCTAGGTAGAAATGAAAATAAATGAAATTTTATGTTCTCTACTGATATTATTCCTTACATTCTTTCAGTCTAAATAGGCTATGAGAAGGCTTAGGGAGGTAGCCCAGTGAAATAAAGTGCTTGCTTCACAGCATGATGACTTGAATTCAAATCTCCAGCATCTACAACCTGGTACAGTGGCCCTGCTCTATCACTCCAGATCAGACTCCAGGTTCAATGAGAGACATGTCAGAGAGAGAGAGAGAGAGAGAGAGAGAGAGAGAGAGAGAGAGAGAGAGAGAGAGAGAGAGAGAGAGAGAGAATATGAATTGCAGAGCAATAGATAAAGATACCTAGAGTTGACTTTGGATCTCCACACATAGACAGGCAAGTGCAACCACATATCCACACAGAAACACACACATCTATAAGGAATATTTTAGAGTATTAAGAAAGACTAGCTAATACTAGGTACCAAGAGGGGTTAACACTTTCTAGTAATGTTAAATGATTCACACATCAGAAGTTCTTGTCTCTGATTCTGTGCTGAAATAAGCTAATATCGGAGTTGAGATTTTTGGGTTTTTTGGTGAGGGCAGTTAAAACCAGAGCCTGGAGCATGCTAAGCCAATGCTGTATCACTGAGCTACATCCCTAGTCCCTGGCTTCTTGCTGTTGGTATCTATTTTAAATCTTTGGTAGCATATTTTAGCTCCAAATTTCATAGCTCATGATTTGGGCTTGTGACTGGTCATATAGTGTAATTTCCTATCGGTATGAAAACTTCTTCTTGGGGCATCAGTAGAAAACTCTCAAACAAGTGTTGTTGGAGAGACTACGAAAAGACTGTTTCATGTATTTTACAAGGGGACTCATTTTAACTAGCATGCTGCCTTTGATATTGAAGTAGAATTTTGTATAAATGTACTATATGATTCAAAATATATATCAAACTCAAGTAGCTCATTTTCATCAGAGGATATAGTGGTAGTTTGATATGTCATATAGCTTCTAAAAAACAAAATATATGCTTAATATTATCGAAGTTTTCTGCTTTATCTTCTTAGATATGTTTCTTAGTCATTCTTTGTTTTGAATTATTTGTTCCATATTGTTAATATACATATATTTAACAGTATATAGAAAATATTTTTAAGTTTCTTATTTGATCCTTTCTTGTTCTTCTTAGGGTAGAGCCTGGATCAGAGTAGCACTCATGGAAAAACATTTGTCTGAATACATCTCTACAGCTTTGAGAGACTTCAAAACAACCAGGTTTAAAAGTCCTTTCAATTTTCTAATATTTATGACTTGAAAAATTAGAATGAAGAGATAGTCTGAAGTTCTCAACTTTCGGGTCATCCATTTTCTTGCTGCTCAGATAAATCTCTTGTCTTCTTAGGAAAGTGTAATTTGTTACCCGAATATACATTTGACTTACTGATTTGTGTAAAGGGTACACATGGTGCCTGGGATGTTTTTTCTTTGAATCATTCTGATTATCGATCATTCAGTGCTTGCAGCTTCATTCTCCCCATTCACTTTTCACTGACAAATTTGAAGAAAGTTCGAAGTTTGAAATTCTTAGATATCTATCTCTTTCTCCAGTATAGTGCTTCCTTATTTCTTTGCTTGGGAAGACTTAAATAGATCATTTATTTCTTTCATTCATGTACAGAATTAATAGTGGCTTTGCTGTCTTTTCAGTGTACTCTTTGAAGATATTATTTTTATAAGGTTTCATTTTAAGGGACGGCCTACTGTGTGCTCTATAAAAATGAAGATCTTATTGCTTTTTAATTAGTGGTGAAAGGGTTCATACTAGGACAACAGTCATGAATATTTAGTTCTTGTCTGGTGATCTATATTTGTTGCTGTTGATAATACTACTTTCCTCCATCTCAGAAGAATTTGTAAATGAAAACATTTCATAATTTCATTACCTTAGATATATACTGAATAGGGCCATGGGCATAGGACACTATGTAAGATAAAAATTAATTAGGATTATTTAAAATTCAAATGTAACTATGTTTAGTTGCCGTATCACATTTCAGGTACTTCATGCATGGCAAGTTGTAGAGCATTTCCCTTCTCACAGACAGCTCTGCTGGCTCAGGCTACCTTAGGACTTCTCAGCGGGTGTGCTTGTTTAACCTGCTCTTACTTCTGAACAGGGTGGCCGAGTGGCAGCTGTAAATCAGCTTTGATAGGGAAAAGATAGGAACAAAGAACTCATGAATCTGGCATCCCAGTTTCCGTGGCCTCAGATGGTATTTAACATTGTAGAGTTTAAGAAAACCTTGACATTTGTCATGTTCTTTTAGCTACCTAAGTGATACAGAGTTTCACTGAGAAAACTTCATCTTTGTAGATTATAACTAAAACAGTAAGATTTTAACTTGGCAGATACAAAGAAATTTACCATGGTAATCAGTTTGATCAGGAAAAAGACTTTTTGGCTATGAAGGTGCTTTCATAAGATTAATATAATATGTATTTATTGAGGATTTTTCTTAGCAACTTAATACTCTTAGCATACATCTAAAGATGGATAGTGAGATGATGATAAACTCTTAGATCTTTTAAATGAACCTGACAAAATGAAATATTTATCATCACAAGGAGATAAACTTAATTATGAAAGAAATTGAGGGTACAAATGCTTTGTATATAAAACTACAGCACAGTATCAGAATCTAATATGCTAGCTAAACCAAAAAAATCCTAAATTAAAATTCAGCTTACACAATAATTATCTTTATGTAATTATAAAATTTCACCTTTTCTAAATAAACAGTAAAGCATCTATCCTAAGTTGTTAGTCCTGTTTCTTAGTTGAAATGATTGGGTGTGGTAGAAATAATTTTTGAATAGATTGTTTGTGGAACAAGTTTAAATATTAAAGGGAACCATTTTAGCCTTGTCTTACACCTAGCTGTACTCTGATGAAAAGGAAATGATTCAGCCATAAACACAAAAGTCTCTGACATAAAAAGTCTTGCAAAAATATACAAACATTCTATTCAAAACAGAAACGTGGCTTAGTGCATATTATATGCATATACGTATGTATACATAAACATACCTGCCATAATAATGGTGCTTAAATATGAATACAGTGGCTTCATAATTTACAAGGAGGAAAATAAGCACAAAGATATTTCAAAATTCTCTTCTTGGATTCTGACCAATAAATGTGAAAACCCAGAACGTTTTTCTTTTTACTACTTAATGCTATTATTTTTACTGAAATAAAACCAAATAAACTTTTTAATTATAAGTTATTTTGAATGTAAATCCCTGGCCCACAAACACATTTGGAAGAGAGAGTTTGTAAAACAGAAGTACTGACAAGAAGAGTTGTACATTACCTTTTATTTGGATGCTTCTTGACTGACGTAAGTGCTTATAGAAGGAGAATTTAATCCTTGAAGGGTCTTGAGAGTATCTGAATCAAGTGGATTTCTTCTTGTTCTGTCTGACTTCACAGACAAAGAGAAATGATAGTCTTAAAAATAGTGACAGAGCGTTTACCCCAGTGCAAGGGGAGGAGCCAAGGCAGGCAACTTTGAAGCACTAATCTGTGGTCATCCAAGGATCATTGTGGGTGGAGGAAGGGTGGGGAGCTGAAGTACAAATTCTTGGAGAACAGACGGCCTTCAAAGTATTAAAGAATTTCATGTGAACTTCTGCTGGGGTGGAAAGTGTCTTGAGGAGCAACTGAAAAACAAATAAAAATAAAAACTTCAGGAATTTGGGTGTTACAGATAGACAGCCAGAATTGGGAAGTGATAGAGAGAGTAGAATCTACTAAGATTTGTTTTTAAAAGTGGAAAGTTGCTTTGATAACAACCTGGTAAAAACCTCAAGTGAAAAGTGAACTTAAAACTGAATTAGTTTGCTCAAAGTTTAATTTCTGCCTACCCAGAGACTAAAAAGTAATTAGGAACAATAAGCTAAGTTTTATGAATGTGATATTTGAAACAATATTGAAAATATTTTGGAGAAGGCTTTAAGTAATAAAAATTGCCAATAATAAATTTGGAAGATACAAAGATAAAATTATCTTTATGGAAACCCACATTCAGCTGCTTTAGTATTTAATTTCTAACTATAAATTATGTTATAAACAAATATCAGTTTTCACAATATTTTGGTATAAATAAGGGAGGGAATAAAGTATAAAATAAAATTGTAAATTCCTGAGTAATCATTAAAGGTGGAGCTCTCAATTTTTGAAAAGTAGATAGAATAGTAATAAGTTGCTAAATATTTCAAGATCCAAGAAAAAATTTTAGAATCTATATATATGCTAAGTGTTTGCATTACTCATTGACCGGGAAATCTAGAAGTAATTCATACATTTTATATAACTTGTGTTACAGATTGTTGGTAGTACCTGCTTTCATCTATTGTTACTGTTCATCTCTTACTGTAGCTTGTTCATAAGTTAAACTTTACTGTAGTGTGACTATCCAGGAGAAACAGCACAGCAGCTGCTCCTGGCCTTGTGAAGGCTTAGGTCTGAAGAAACTCATGGTGTGCTGAGAATGCTATGTCAAAACCATGTTCAGTACACCAACCTGCCAGCCTCAGAGCTTCGCCTGCTGTGCTCTGACATTCTCCAGACTTACAGAAGCGAGTCTGTTTATAGTCACCATGTGATGGCAGGGCTCACTGCCACTGTCCAGTTCCTGCCTGGCAAAGATGAAAATTCAAAATCTGGAACACAGTTGCTATTGAATGCCCACTGCTTTCTTAGTACCTTTAGATAAACAAAATTGGAAGCCACACTCATATATTGACTGTCTATACAGATCTTGGTATTATTTACGGTTTCAGGCATTCAGTGGGTATATTGGGATGTTCTTCATAGATGAGAAAAGCTTCTGTATTAAGGTGAAAAAATAAATATTACTAAAAGTTGCTTTGGATTGGCCTACCTCATGACTTATACAAAAACTCTTAAGTAGATCATACTTAAATACAAAATTATTGAAAGAAAACATAGGTTTAATCTTTGATTAATTCACTATTTCCTTGACATGATATCCTATGTGCAAAGACCAAAAAAAAATAGATAAATTGGACATCAATATTTACAACTTGATTCTTCCATGGACACCACCAAGAATTAAACAGGAGAACATAGACTAGGAAAAAATTAAAAATCACTTATCTGATAAAGAACATGTATCTAGAATATATATAGAACTTTTGCCACACATTAATAAAAATGAACAACTTTTTCTCTGATGGAGGTATACAATTGTTCATAAATAGCAGAATGAAGCCTTGATGGTTAATTTAATTGTCAGCTTGACAGAATTTGGATCTCTGGATATATCTGTAAGATTTCCAGAGAAATCCATGGAGATGATCCGTGAAGAGATAACCATGAATGTTGGTAGCACCAAACTACCTGTGGTGTCCCCAAACTGAATAAAAAAAGGGAACAGGAGAAAGCCCTAGGAGTACCCCACTTCTGTTTCTAGATCTGCTAAAAAACAAAAAGGGAACAGGAGAAAGCCCTAGGAGTACCCCACTTCTGTTTCTAGATCTGCTGAAAAACAAAGAGGGAACAGGAGAAAGCCCGAGGAGTACCCCACTTCTGTTTCTAGATCTGCTAAAAATGAGGGTAGCCTCATGCTGCCGCCCTAATGGACTCGACCATGCTTTTCCCTCCATGATGGGTTCTAGCTTCAAAATGTGAGTCTCGTAAAACACCTTTCTCTTAAATTACTTCCTATCAGATATTTGGTTATAAGAGTAAGAAAGTAATTAGTGCAAAAAACACAGCATTATTGGCTATAAATAATACAAATCTGAAGCATAATGATATACTATTTGATATCAAGTGAGATGCATATATACAAAAGATTATATGAAAACATGTTGATGAGAATTTAGAAATTTTGGATCCCTGCCTATATCTCTTGTTTGAAAAGTAAAATGGCATGTCCACTTTGAAAACAGTCTGTAATTCCTCAAAAATTTTAATGTAAAATTTCCATAAGACATGCCATGGTGGTGTGTGTGGACTTGTCATATCTATATATCGATGCATGTATATAAAATTGATAACATAGTTATAGAAGTGTACATACATCTATTTGGAGCATTACTTATAATAGCCCAAAGAGAAAACACCCCAAATGTTCACATGATAAAGAGACAAAATATATTGTATCCATTCATTCACCCATAGACATGATTGGAGTTTTGAAGCATATTACAATATAGATAAATCTTGGCAATATATAAAGCCAAAGCCTCTTGCAGCAAGCCAGCTAGTATGTAATTTCCTTAGCTTAAATGTCCATGATAGCTAAATATAGGAACAGGACTAAGGTTAGGGTATGTGGACTGGGTTGGGAGAGTTGATGGCAGAAGAGTAGAGGAAAGGAGGGGTAACTGCTAATACCTAGTGTTTTGTCAGGTGACACAAGCTAGAGTCTTCTGAGAAGAGGGAACCCAACTGAGACGAATTCTTCCGTCACATTGGCCTGTAGCAAGTCTGTGGGTCCATTTTCTTGATTAATGATTGATATGGGAGGACCTGGCTCACTGTGGGCAGTGCCATCTCTGAACAGGTAGTCATTGGGGGTATAAGAAAGTAAACTGAGAAAGCCAGGGGGAAAAGCCACTAAGCAGCACTCCTCCGTGACTTCTGTGCCAGTGCCTGCCTCCAGGGTCCTGCCTTGGTTTCCCTCAGTGGACCGTGACCTGACATATAGAAGCCAAATAAACCCTCTCTTCTCCAAGTTACTTTTGGTCATGGTGTTTACTTATCACAGCAATTGGAACCAGACTAAGACTGGTACTGTGATAGTTGATCTTCATTGTCAATTTGACTGGGTTTATAATCACCATGGAAATACACTCCTAAGTGTATCTATGAGAATATTTTCAGAAAATTTTAACTGAGAGGAAAGATAGACACTAAATGTGAGCAGTACCATTTTGCTGGAGTCCTGGTCTGAAAAGGACAGAGAACAGTACACTGGCTCCATGTTTCCCTGCTTTTCGAATGTGGAGGCCGTATGACCAATGGCCTCACACTGCTGCCACTGTGCCTTCTCCACAGTGATAGACTACACCCCCAGATCATGAGCCCAAGTCCTCCGACAGCTGCTTGTCAAGCCTTTGGTCACAGCCAAGAGAAAAGTAACCTATTCAGGTACATGGTTTCTTATGGTGGAGTAATGAAAATGTGTTACCAAGAATGGAACTGGCATTTGTAAAACCAGTTAAACTGTATTGTAAATGTACTTAAGTGGGTTAGTTTGTAATCAGTATACTGTTTCTAAAAGGCTCAATGAAGTTATGTGGATATGAAAAATAACATGTTTTTATGAATTTTGAAAACCTTATGAAGTGATATGGCCTGTGTTCTAGAATTCTTTTTAATATTTAATTTAAATTGGAATGTACAGGATAGTATATTGAAATAAGTATGCATTGTGGAAAGGCTAAACTTTCTGTAATTGCTGTTTTCCAGTATATTCTATCTTGCTTTCTTCTTCAAAAATCCTACATGTCATTGTTCTCTGGACTCAGTCTTGCATTATCTTTTTTTTTTCTCTATTCATGTTTTTTTTTCTTTTTCAGGAATTTTATTCATTTTCTTGGCTTTAAATATTGTTTCTATCATCCTGAGCCCACATTTAAACATCTGGATAAATAGTTCATATATGTATTCCCCCTCCAGTAACACTGTTCACTCTTATCAAACAATTTCTCTATTTACACATGGTTAAACAAGTTGGAGTGTAAAATTTACACTTGAATTTTCTGTTGTTCCCTGCCCACTAGCAAGTCTTGTTGATCCTATCTTAAGTTTATTTGGAATCTCAATCTTTACTCTCCAAGGCTCTTAGAGTAAGATAGACACACTTTATTTCCTGCCTACATTTTAACCTACTAGTTTCCAAATTGAACTTTTACTTTGTCTTCCTTCACCAGGAGCCATACACCTGCTGACCTATCTTGAAAGTCAGAAATCATATCAGTTTTTTTGTAGAACATTTAAATGACTGCTTATTGCCTTAGCCAGCATGTTTCAGTTGTAGGTCTTGAAATCTTTCCTGATTTTTTTTTTGTTTGTTTGTTTTGAACTGTTGTCTAGCTGGGTCAACAAGTAATGAGTTGCTTGACTTCTCTGGAGGGTAATATATAGTGTAGCAGGCTTTCTTCTGGGCTACTAACCAGCTCCCAAATAAATTATGAAGACTTGGCCTCATCTCATGCTTGTCCCACTGGAGCTTATAACTTAGGTTAACCTGTTTCTGTTCATCTACATTTTGCCTTGGGGCTATTTACCTTTCTTTCATTCGTCATGTCTTACTCTATGTCTGGATGGCAGCTGCCTGTCAGGCTAGTCCCATGTGTCTCCTTCTCTTTCTCTCTCATTCTCTTTTCCCTGTTATCCACTCTCTTTCCTACTTACTCTCTCTGCCCGCCAGCCCAGCCTGTCCCTCCTCTGCCTAGCTATTGGTCATTGAACTTTTTATTAGACCAATCAGGTGCCTTAGGCAGGCAAGGTGAAACAGCAACACATCTTTACATAATTAAACAAATGCAGCATAAACAAATGTAACACATCTTTGCATAGTTAAAGTAATATTCCACAACAATATAGTAGCAAAGTTAAAGAAAACAACTTGAATAAAATAGTTATAATTATGCCCTATGTTCAATAAATATAATTCACTATTATTATAAATCTTGCACAGCCTACAAAACCTTCTCTGGTTAAACTTATATAGGCCAACATTTCAATTTGAACACTTGAGTGTACCAATTTTTTAATGACTCCAAAATTATGATCTCATCTTTCTCTCAGCAAACTATTTACTTATCTTTTAATATTCACCATAATATATAATTATCTTTTTCCTTTGTTTGCTGTCTATCAATTCACTGGGTCTTTGATATGCTCCAGAGAGAAGGAGCTGTGTCTGGCTTGTTCACTAATATAAATGCAGAAAGCAGCACAGTTTCTTGTCTCATAGAAGGACTTGTGGTCATTGGTAAAATAATGAATCTCACATTCTTAGGATCTTTGTAGATTTTTTTATTTTAATAATTTTTTATTAAGATATTTTCTATTCATTTTACATACCAACCACAGATTCCCCTATCCTCCCTCCTCCCACTCCCCCAGCCTTCTCCCCCAGCCCTCCTCCCAAGGCAAGGTCTCCCATGGGGAGTCAGCAGAGCCTGGTACATTCAGTTGAGGCAGGTCCAAGCCCTTCCTTCCTGCACCAAGGCTTATATTGTGTCCCTGTTTCACATCCTTTTTAACTCCAGGCATAATATAATACTTATTTGTAATGCTGTCTTTGTCTACCATAAGAGATGTTCTCCCACATGTTCCTTACAATTCCTTGTATACAGATTAAACTGGAAACAGTAAAGAAGAATGTCAGTAACACCGTTTCTTCAGCTTAAAAGCTCTCTTGTATTTTAATAATGTACTTTCAGAGTAAATCTTATGATCATTACAAAAGGGTAATTTAAAGCATGACATTGTTCTGGACTAACTATTTCAATCCTACCCAGAGGTTATTTGTTGTTTGTCAACCTGAAAGGCCTTAGAGAGGCTTACAGAATGAATACTCAGAAGGCATTATAAGGACTCATTTCAATTAGAGCTAACTAACATGTGTGATCAATAAAAAGTATAAAGATGCTACACACTGCTAGTCACTAACACTTTTTTAGAATGCTTCTAATAAAATTACATATCACAATAATATAAAATTTGCTTTTAAAATTTTCTTGCATCCAAAATATTGAACAGCACCCAATGATGTGCTCTTTTATTTGTGTGGAAGTTTTATGTATTTTTACCTCAGTACTTTAAATATTTATCTTCTTGGAATTCAGTGTACTGTTTTTGTTAGTGTTCTCAAAAAATATTTTCTTTAGAACAAAAAATATTGTTAACAAAGGAGTGTTTTCTTAGTGTATGCTTACTATTCTTGGGTTAGATGTCTCAAGCTTTACACTTGCCTTTTCTACTGCATACTTAGCAAACTTTTTCCATTACATTTTTTCTATGAGATAGTATTAAATGGTTGAAATTATATGATCTCTTGAAATCTTGTGAAGTGATGATATAAGTTTTGTTAAGAATGTAAGTGTTAACTTCCTTCTACATCTTTTTTTTTTTTTTTTGGTTTTGTTTTTCGAGACAGGGTTTCTCTGTATAGCTTTGCGCCTTTCCTGGAACTCACTCTGTAGTCCAGACTGGCCTTGAACTCACAGAGATCCTCCTGACTCTGCCTTCTACATCTTTAATGTATAAATATTATTTAACTAAATGATAAAGGTTATCAATAAAGATAAATGATAAGTGATGATTTCTTCAGGTTAGTTCAATTCACTCTGTTTTTACCATATTATCTCAGGCTTAGATGTACATTTCTGAAATTTTCCTTCATGTAGAAACAATGGGATGTAATGGAAAGTAATGGAAAGTAGAAACCATGGTAGGCAAATCTCGTAAGGAGTCTTCCTCTTGTATTTGTTCTCTACACCATTGGGTTACATGGTCAGGCCAGTGAGGGGTTGGGTTGAATTATGGTTTGGCTGGAATAAGTTATTTAACATTTAGCAAATATTTCACTTAGTGTCTTAAAAATCATTAGCATAAAAGTTGGCTCATTTATTAATAGTAGAACTAAATTCCCTCATTTTATGAAAATAAATTATATAAATATGAATATAAGAGGTCCTTGACTCAGATAAACAGTTCTCTAAAACCAATTAATTTTTTTGTTTTGGTGTTCACCAGCAGTCCATAATACGATGTGGATACTGGGAAACAAGTAGACTATTGCCTTTTGACTTTAAACTGTAATTTCAAACTATAATTTGCTCAAGATGGGGACTAAAAAATAGACTTTTCAGTTCTGGAGAGAAGATGGTTTAGTGGTTAAGAGCACTGGTTGTTCTTCCAGAGGACCTGACACCTGCATGGTGGCTCACACCCATCGGTAGCTCTAGTTCCAGGGGATCTGATGCTTTCTTCTGGCCTCCAAGGACCTAAGTAAGGCACACTAGTGGTCCATGTACATACATCTAAGCAAAACACTCATACACATAAAATAAAAATAAATAAATCTTTAAAAATATTTATTATAAGAAAATAAAAGGCAATTGGATGATTCCTGTTATTAAAGAAGTAGATTTTTTCTGAGTAATTTAATTAATTTGTTATTATTATTACTATTGTTATTTTTATGTAGTTATTATTAGTTAATGTTCCATAGAATTGAATTGTCTAGAACCACTGAAAAGAAGGTGGTAGAGAGTAAGGGCCAGTAGTAAGGGATAGCAGGACATAAAGGTAGTAAATTGGGTATCAATGGTACCCGAGTATGACCTGCACCAAGCTTCAGAAGTGTGAGTGAATCCTGTGCTTTCATTGGCCTGTGTTGTATAAAGTGCCTAAAGATAACTGTAAGAGACAATCAAGCAAAATACTTTTTACATTACAGTGGTTGAGATAAAGAGGTGGATGGGGGTTAGAGTCTGCAAATATATGGACACCCGTCTTCAGAAACTGTCTCATCGGGATGGTATGCAGGAGCGGAAATGAGGGGGCTGCTCAGGAAAGACCATGTCTGAACTGCAACAACAAAAAACGAAAAAGAAAAAAGAAAGAAGAAAAGAACTGTTGTAGGGAAAACAAAATATAGCAAATCAAACATTAAGAGGAGATGGCAACACCAATGAGATATTTCTGTCTCCTTGAGGAAAAGGATACATGGGTAGATTCTCCCGTTGAAATAAGTGAACAATTTCATGGTAAGGATTACTGCAGAACTTAGAACATGGCATGTTAATGCCTAGTCAGATTCTACTTACCAGACAAAACCAGCTATATTTTCAATCTCTTTGTAAAAATGTGGATCCCATCCTAGGGACTTTGGAAACTATAAGAAGTCTCAGGAAATACAGATAAAGAGGACCGCGGTGCTGGTGTTGTGGTACTTCCACAGAGTCTAGTACAGAGAAATCCTTGCACATCACCCTAGACCCGTGTCTCAGGTGGCATGGGGGGAACACATCAACTGGGTATTTATGTAAATTAGAATGATGCTGGCCTGTTCGCCTCTGAATGAGAAGAGCTTTGTGTCTTATTTTGATACATTTGTGATTTTTCTCAAATACTTGGCAGTGAAACCTGCAACTTTGGTGAATGACAGTGATTATGAAGCAGTCTTTCCTTAACTATTAGAAAACTGTTTGAGGGGCATTCCCACTCATGTGTTTGCATCTCCATGAAAACATCTCTGTTCTTAGTCATTCTCATGTACAGATGATGGACTTTAAGTATGTTGGTATCTAGCAAAATTAATGGTTTCTGTTATCTTTTTAAATTCCATTAATATTTTAGAGGACAAAAATAATAGTTCTAATATGAAATGACATACATCCATACATGTATGTTATTGTACTTGGCTCATATTCACCTCTGTATTACCTTTTTTATGTCCCCATGATTCTAATTTCCTTTCTGTTGCTGTGATAAACAATGTGACCAAAAGCAGCTGGGGGTGGGGCTATTTGGCTTACACTTCCAAGTCATACTCTATCATTGAAGGAAGTCAAGGCAAGAACAAAGGAGAAACTTGAAACAGAAACCATGGAATAATACTGCTTGCTAGTTGCTCAGTCATAGGTTCATGATTAGCTGGTTTTCTTAGACAGTCTAGGACTACTTGCCTTCCTGCATCAATTAATAACCAGTCCAGTTCCCATAGACATGGTCATAGGCTAATCTGAGTCAGGCAATTCCTCAGTTGAGACATCCTCTCAGATGACTATAGTTTATGTCAAGTTGACAATTAAAGCTAACTAGGATACTGTGTGTGTGTGTGTGTGTGTGTGTGTGTGTGTGTGTGTGTGAGAGAGAGAGAGAGAGAGAGAGAGAGAGAGAGAGAGATTCTAAGAACTTATACTTGAGCCCTAATCCTCCTGTGATCAACACACACACACACACACACACACACACACACACACACACACACACACACACACACACACACACACACACACACACACACACACACTGTTTTGTGTTGTCCAGCTACTCCTGGGCATAGTGCTGCCTTGGATTGTTGTTGATATGCCCAGTGACACACTGTAGCAAACTGGCTTTCCCTTTCCCAGCAAGTATCAATTACAAACAGCTTCTTGGTTAGGGGTGGGACTTTGTGTTGATTTCAGCCTCTCAGTGTTGGGATTTTATCTGTTTTGAACTTGTGCAGTTCTTGTGTGTGGTCTCATGGTCTCTGTGAGTTGATGTCTATCAATCTTGTGTCTGAAATACACTGTTTTCTTGGTAATCTCTTCATCTCCTCTTACACATAGATCCCTGAGACGAGAGGAATTTAATAAAGACATCTCATTTAGGCTGAAATGTGTCAAAGTCTCTCATTCTGTATATTGTGGATTTCTTTGTTAATTATCATATACTGCAAGAAGAAGCTTCCCTGGTGACCGTTGAGTGATACACTGATCTATGGGTATAACAATATGTCATTAGAAATCATTTTATTGATATGCTCCTGTAGTGCAAATTTTAATTGGTCTTTATAATAAAAAGCCAGAGTCAGATATCTGGGTAAATGCTGAAAAATCAGAAAAGTAAAGAAGCCAAGCCACTAGAGAGACTCCTTACCTCTACTGAATCTTTGGACCAAAAAGACCAAGCTCCTGTCTCAACCCTGCCTTCTTACTTCCTCTCTCCACTCATCCATATAACTTCCTGTTTCCTCCTCCCAAGTGCTGATATTAAAGGCATGTGCCTCCCAAGTACTGGGATCAGAGGCATGAGATCTCAAGTGCTGGTATTAAAGGTGTATGCCACCACTGCCTGGCCTCTAGTAGCTAGCTCCACTCTCTGATCTCCAGGCAAGCTTTATTTGCTAGAGCACAAACAAAATATCACCACATGCTCCTTTACTAGAATAAAATTATTAGGTTATCTCCTGTGCCTATGACCTATCTAATCTCAGGTTCCTGGCCACTTAGCATTGTCCTGTATGGGTTCCATCTCATCAAGGAAACTAGAATAGAAAGATTAAATTGGGATGGGGGTGGAAGAGAAGAGTAAAGAGGGAAATCTGGGGAGGAAAAATAACACTAAAGGCCTTTTAAAAAGTATGGAAACCCACTACTGTAGACGCTTCCTAAATATATACACATAAAAGAATTTTAAGTGGAGTCACCATATAATGGGGGAAACAATACCTTAAGTAGACGTCTTATACTACCAAGTAAAACCTCCAGTGCCAGTAATATATTACATCTTGTTGAATCATTGGTAAAAGGGATCCCATGGATCACCCAACTAAGTATCACAGGCTATCACCAAGGCTATGAGTTACTCTTCATAACCTGAGAGTAAGACCCTATTGCTGAAGATGCAACTTACTTATGTTGTTTAATGTGGAGATATCGAGCTGGTGCCAAACTAGTAGCTACTACTGATAAGTGCTCATGGTGCTGGAAGGAGAAAAAGCATCAGTTTCACCCAGTTTCAAACCCTGTGACCTACAACAGAGACCATCCTGTGAGACATACTGGTACAGTGGTAGCATAATGGTATAGGAGTAACCAGCCACTTTTGGAGTAGATTTATTTTATGGTTCTTAAATCATAAAAATCATTTGGGTTTTTTTGAACCCTATCATTTGCAAGTCATGTACACTGTTCTTTTGGTATCTTCATACAAACTGCTACAGAATTTTTCTGTATTTGTGGCTAGTCCATACCAACACGGTAGACACAATTTATTGCATAGCTACAGTTTGCTAGAATAGTCAGTCTTTTATGAATTGCTTTTTAGATTTTAGGATTTTTTTCTTTTAATTGAAAAAGAAGAAACATTAGAAGTATAGTTCTACAAGTCTTTAACATACTCTGATAAGAAACTAGACTGAAGTGGAAACAAAATTATATACATGTTTTATCTAAATGTCTCTTTTGTGGAACACTTCCATGGCATTTATAGAAATATCACCGATTTCACTAATCTTTGTTAGAAGTTTTGATTTTCTTCCTTTCATGTAAGTCAGTAAGAGCAATTCTCAGAAGGTGCGAGGACCCAGATGACATTTGTCCCAGCCTAGTCCCCCTGTGTGTGTAGGTGGACAGAGAGTGGTGGGCTCTCATTTTCTTCTTCATAGTTTATTAATCAAAGCTTCCTTGTGACCTATAACATGGTTAAAGTTTCTTCAAATATTTTTGTTTTAAAAGAAGTTGTGTGATTTAGTAGAAATAATTTAGAGTACTGAGTTGCCTGCTTGAGCAGCTCATAAATATGAAATTCAGCAAATCGATTTGACTTTTAATAGCTGGTAAATTTCTTAATATTTCCAAAAGAAACTTTAAATGAGGATTAACGAGAAAGAATGGTTTATAGGCATCAGCAGAGGCAGATTCACACTGACATTTTTGTTAGAGAATGGGTAATGTCTTCTTCATACACAGGCATCTTGGTAACCATCTGCTCTGGTATCACAGTAGTATTAGCAAGATTACCAAACACTATTCTTTCTAAGTTGTAAACTTGATCAGTAACTCTTAGAATTACAGAAAGACAAAAATTCTTCTTCCTGTACATGAAGAACTAATGTCTGCACAATTTTGAAAACTGGTCCTGAGAACTGAGCCTGAATTTACCACCTCCCACTTGACATTTATATTATTCCATATTAAGAATATTTCTGGGCACCCAAGGCCCATTGAGATTATTAACTTGAGAGATTCTTGTTCAGAGAGAATGAAGAAATATTTAGGGATAATGATTTTATTTAGGGTAATGAGTTTGGATGTTCTTGATTATTTTTATTTGGTGGTCTGAATATCTTTGAAACTGCAGTGGTCAATTTTTCAAATATGAATTCAACAAAACTGAATTCTTGCTGTGTTATTTTTTTTACTGTGATTTCTATTCATCAAACCTTAGTTTGTTTTTAATCCTTATGTATTCTCTGCATTTTCAGGAGGTTTTATGAAGATGGAGCCATTGTCTTGGGTGAAGAAGCAAATATGCTTGCTGGCATGCTGCTTGGACTCAATGCTATTGACTTCAGGTACTCAGGATTCAGCCAAGTGAATTCAGTTTTTAAATGATTAGACCTCATAGTTCCTACTCATGACTTCTCTTTCAGTTTGTAAGTAAAGCACAGTTGGACTTTGATATTTGATTGATGTTGTTTTCAGATCAACTAGTTTTCAAGTGGTCTAGAAGAAAGAAAATGAGGTGGTTTCTAACTTCACAGTCCTCCTCTCTTAGGTTGAGTGGAAAGAGAGAGTGGACTCTGTCCTGCAGCAGGCCTCCACTGACAAGGAAGGGAATTTCTGGGTCTTACTCTTGGTATTTTCAGCTACTGCTAAAAAAAGTCAAGAAATAGATTCATAGCAAATTTAAAGTAAGCAAGATTCTCCTTTTCCTGTGTCTAGATAGAGAAAATTGTGGGAGAATGTCTTGAATACCTTATACCTCTTGTGTTATTAATATTAATTTAGAATACAAAGTCGTATTCATTTTTCCTTTTCTTCTCACTAAGATGAATCAGTTCCAGACTGATAACAAATGCTAAAAATGGCTGTGGTTAGATTAATTTCAAGATTCTGAAAGCATCATTTTGCATTTAATTTATCTCAAATTATATGTTATATTATAAGTAAAAAGTTGTCTGTAAGAAAACTCAAAGATAAGAATGAAGAAAGAATTTTTTATAAGTAGAATCATTTGAAAATTTTATTTTTTTCTAGTAACTTACTTTCTATTCAAAATATTTGCTATAGGTCTGGATTTCCCCTACATGCAATGTAGTAAGCTAGTATTAGCTTAATTTTTAGGATGAACATCACAAAGTCTAAAGGTTGTCTCTTAAAGTTTTTTATTGCATTTATTTATTTGGTATGCGTGTGCATGTGTGTGGGTACATGTAAATGTGGAGATCAGAGGACAACTTGCAGGATACTGGTCTCTCCTACCGTGGGAGCCCTGAGGATTGAATTCAGGTCATCAGGATTGATGGTGGCACCTTTACTCACTGAACTGTCTTGCCAGCCTGAAGATTGTCTTTTGATCCTCGAGTGTTGTTAACTCTTCATATAGGGTGTCCTGTCATCATAGTCCTGTAAGTCCATGTTTTATGTGTTTGGAATTTTATTTCATACCCATTCTACCCATGCCGATATACACTCATGAGCATGTCATGGTGCAAAAAACCATGTCATGGTTAGACATATATATAGTCTAACATTTAAAGTTCCCATAGTCTTTAAGAGTCCCAACACTGTTCAGAAGTCTCAAGATTGAAGTATCTTTTGAGTCTTAAGACAATCTTTTGACTATAAACCACTGTTAAATAAAAAAATAAATTACATACTTCCAATATATAACGATACATTTCCATTTAAAAGGGAAGAATGTGAGCATACTAAGGTTAGACCAAAGAAAGATTTCAGCAGACTAAACACCAAAACCATGTAGTTCTGTGTCTGTGGCTTTAGTTTCAAAGGAATAGGTGGATCCATCCCTCCATACACCATGCAGCCTGTAATGTATGCCACTGTCTTTGGCTGTTCTCACTCCTGGTATGCAACGCTCCTGAGAATGCATTTCATGGCCCTGGCATCTCCAGCATCTTGGAATCTACACTATAACCTTGCTTTCACCTTCACAGCTTCATGCAGTGGCCTCTGAGGGCCTCCTTGCAGTACTTCAGCCCGTCACACTGTCACCATTACCTGCCATCAGCAATTTTCTGAATTCTTGGAGAAAGAGTCCCTGATCCCTCAGACTTACATCTTTTATGCCACCAAACTAGACTCACTGCCAAGTTCTGCTTCCAGCCTGGGGTGGAAACTGGCCTCCTGGGATCACAGTTGTAGCAGTTTCTGTATGCTGAAACTGGTAAAAATGTTCCCCATACAATCTCTTTCTAAGAACAAGAAACCTGCCAGGCTCTCTCCTTTCAAAACTTGGAGCCTTTGATGTGTGGGATCTTGCCCTCAGGGTGTCTTTCCTGTTGCTCTAGTGCAGAGTAGAAGGCTTCTGCTTCACAGCAACAATCTCTTTGGCAATTAAAGTCTTTTTTTAGCACCAGCCTTGACTGCAACCTTAGCTTTCTAATGCCCCTTTCCTCTCCAGACTGCACATTTCCCCCTTTCTAACTCGCGTGTTCTTTTTCCTTGTAGAACTGAATAAGCTCGGTCAGTAATAATCATGCCACTCCACTAAATGCTAATCTGTCTTGAAAATTCTACTGCCGAGGAAATTAGTACATTACTTTTAAATTGATCTTACATAAGTTCTCAGAATTGTTCCTCACTGGAACCTCATTAGCTGGGCTTCTACTGTCCAGGTTTCTCTGGATTGCTCTTACCAGGTTATATTGCTACTGCCTTCTAAGGCTTCATCAGAATGGCCTGTTAAGCTCTGCTTACAATATTCAATGGATTTTCCAGCCCAAATATCCAAAATCGTCCACATTCCTTCTATACAATAAAGGCCTAAAACTACATGGTCTGGTTTATCACAATAACGACCCATTTCTGATACCATTTATCTGTTAGTTTCTTCTCTGTTGCTGTGATACAATTCCCTGACTTGAACAGTTTAAGGGAGAAGGAGTCTGTAGTTTCAGAGGAATAAAATCCATCATGAAAGAGAAGACATGACAGCCAGTAGGGACGACATGGTGACTGAAGCAGGAACCTGGAGATCACATTGTGTCCCTGCTCAGAAGGCAGAGTGAGAACAGGAAGTGGGGCCAAGCAACAAAGCCTCAACCCCGCCCCCCGCCCCCCCCCCCACCGTGATGTAATTCCTCATCAAGACTTCACCTCCCAGAGATCCCATAACCATCTCAGACACGTGTTTAAAACAGCCTTTGGGGATATTTACATCCAAGCCACAGCGTGTGTGTGTGTGTGTGTGTGTGTGTGTGTGTGTGTGTGTGTGTGTGTGTGTACACACGTGTGCATGCATAGAGGTTGGGGAACAACTTTATGGAGTTGCTTCTTTCCTTCCACCTTTATGTGGGTTCTAAGGATTGGACCACAGTCACCATGCTTTTGCAGCAAGTGTCGAACTGCCGAGACGTCTCAAGGGGTTATTACTCACTGACACTGGGTGATCGGGTGAAAGCAGATCTCGAAACCATATGTTCATAATGTTTGTGAAAACGAGGAACACCCGTGTGAAGTGATGCCACTTTAACTTTGTCCTTATTTGAAAAGTGAATGCAAACTCTTTGTATAAGTATGTTAGAAGGAGTATTTTAGCAGCCAAACTTTGAAACAAAATCAGAAGGTGAGAGTTCATAGGTGTTTTTTTTTTTCCTCTGAAATACCAATCTGCTTTTTTTAAATAAGTGTTCCTACATTTGTATTTTTGGAGGATGTGATTTTTTGTTGTTGTTTTAGTTGTTTTGAGCAAAGTTTTGTTTAAAAATTGGATAACTGGTATGTATTACTGCACCCAACTCTAGAAGATGTGTTTTCAACAATAGTGATTATCAATCAGACACCTTTTTATCTTTTTGTATGTGCTATACAAAAGTAGAGATTATTGGATTGGGGTCAAGATTGGCATTGTGAGCATCACAGCATATCCTTAGCCATATTGCTTAATCATTTCCATAGCCTTATGGTCTCAGAAGAGGATAATTAGAAGATTTTCAGCACCTCTTGGAGGTCTAAGATCTAGGCTTTTTCACTTATTCAGATAGTTTAGAAGATTATTGTTTGCTAATCAATCAGACTTTTCTAGGGGATATAGAGTGTCACCTGAGAATTTGTTTTTAAACATGGAAAAGAAATCTTTTGAACATTCTCTGGTGATATTTTGAATGTCCAATAAAAATCAACATATTGCCAAATAGAAAAATAAAGTTTAGATTGTGTGATGGTTTGAAGAATAAGGGTCTCCATGGCTCATGTATTTGAATGCTTAGTCACCAGGGAGTAGAACTGTTTGAAAGGATTACAAGGATTAGGAGGTGTGGCCTTGTTGGAGTAGGTGTGGCCTTGTTGGAGGGAGTGTGTCACTGGAATTGGGCTCTGAGGTTTCAAAAGCCCATGCCAGCCCCAGTCTCTTTCTTGTGTGGATCAGGATGTAGCTCTCAGCTTCTTCAGCAGCACACCTGCCCGCTGCCATGCTCCTACCGTGATGATAATGGACTAAGCCTCTGAAACTGTAATCAAAACCCCAATTAAATGCTTTCTTTTGTAAGAGTTTCTATGGTCATGGCATCTCTTCATGGCAATAGAACAGTGATTCAGACCTTGATTTCTCAGTAAATTTTATTGTTTCTTTATAAAACGTTATGTAATAATATATTAACCTGTCATATAATGCTTGTCATTGGTATTGAGAATTAAAGATTTAAGGTATTTATTTGTAGCAAGTAACAATTAAATTATGAATAAAAGCATTCCTTTGCAGTTAGACTTTAATATTTGTGTACTAATATGAATATTCATTGTCTGCTTTCTTAGCTTCTGCCTAAAGGGAGAAGGATTGGATGGCACCTTTCCTGCTGTAATAGACTATACACCATATTTGAAGTTTGAGCAAAGGTACTTGCCATTTTGAAATATGTTGTTGGAATCTTAATTGTAACTTAATGTGTTCAGCAATTTTTACCTGATTTAAACTTCGTAATATTCATTTCTTATCAGAAATTGTTAGTTAGAACCAAGGAGATGGTCAGTGGACAAAGTGCTTACTTTGCAAGCATGAAGTCCCAAGTTGGCATCACCAGAACTCATGTAAAGATGACCATGTGGACTGGGCATGCCATGCTAGCTCTGGAAGTCAGCGAGACCGGTACTCTCCAGAACTCAGGGCCAGGCAGTCCAGCTGAACTTGTGAGCTGCAGCATCAGTAGAGACCTAGGCTTAATGTCGACAGTCATACTGGAAGACACCCAAAGTTGACCTCTGGTCACTGATACACACACACATACACACACACACACACACACACACACACACACACACACAGTTGACCTTTGGCCACTGATACACACACACATACACACACACACACAGTTGACCTTTGGCCACTGATACACACACACATACACACACACACACACACACACATGCACGCACGCACGCACGCACGCGCGCACACACACGCACACACAAGGGTGGGGAGACATTGAGAGATTAATTACTAGTGAGTGCTATCTCCAATTGCACTTTCAATATTTATGAAAATACAATCTTATATTAATCTCAGTATGTAGTTTATATAAATGTATCTATTTATATTGCTATAGTAATTTTGAAAGAATAAACTATACATGCTCTGAAATAACCCATTGAAACTTCAGAAGTATAATTCATTAGATTGTGTTCCACTTTGTAGAAATAAATTTTACTATCTTTCTGTTGTAAAATTTCAGTTATTTTAGGTAAATTGTGACAAGTTTATTGACCCTTACTGTTGTATTTTAAAAAAGCAGCAGGAAGGAGTCATACCATACATCAGGGCCCTCATAGGAGGTTTATTGAAGGGAGGGGAGAGAGAAGAGGCAGAGAAGGGGGCAGGGACCGGTCCCTGGGGACCAGGAAGGGAAAGAGAAAGGAGAGAGAGACAGAGAGACAGAGAGAGAGAGCCTGGAGATGTACAAGGCTCCCCTTTTATAGGGAAACTTAGCAGCGAATGCACAGGGTGTGCTCTGGTGGCTGCAGCTGAGGTCTATCCTGTCAGATCCTAAGGGCAGCCAGTACAGATGCCTGAATGCTAACATTCCTTCCTTTTGTTTATTATAAAAAGGTGAGGAGTTAGAAAGGGGTAGCAGGTGAGGCGGGAATGAAGGTGCCATGTTCTTGAGACTGCTTCCCGCTGGCCTGGGGGCCGTTGATCATCTTTGGGGGACCTGAGAAAACTAGGGTGCTGGCCAAGTCCTGGGGTAGCTGGCTGTTTCACTTTGCTGTCCAGGCTCTTCGGAACTGTCCAGCACTGCTTGGACCTGGCAAGATGTTGTTCCTCTGTTCAGATGGCTCCAAGTCACAGCGCCAATGTTATTTATTTAGTGACATTATTTACCAGGCACAAGAAAACACGAGGTACAATGGAACCCACTATAGGAGTTTTTATTAGAGAAGGGAAAGGTTGGAGGTGGGTAGGCCTACCAAAAAGAAAGGTGGGGTGGGTGGAGATATGCACACACTACCTCTGGTGTGGCTGGGAGAGAGTGGGAGCGGGTAGAGCCTGCTTTTATAGGTCACCTCGTGCATGCGTGCATACATATATGGGCTTATGTAGCTACACCAAGCATGTGCATAGGTTATATGGTCATGCTGTGCACGGATTACGTAAGACATAAGGCCCTGGAGTGACTAAGCATTTTGCCTGACTGCTGACAGCACATGCACAGTCATGTGACTCCAGAAGTAGCTAGGAATAATAACACACTGTATGTTTCCTTAAAAATATCTAACACCTAGTCCCACTGCTAGTCTGCATAACATTATTGTGTAAGAATTCTGGATTTCCTATAACTTCATTGAAATTAATTAGGTGAAATCTGGAGATGTTTTTGTGTCTTCCTGAAAAATGATCTTGTGAATAGCATGAAATTCTATTATACTTAAATACTGTAGTCATGCCAAAGTTATGAAGTACTTTGTAAATTATATATGCATGTAATATAGATACATAACCATTCAAGGTATATTTGTTGCAAACTTAATCTTCCCAGAAAATGTCTTTACTAAGACATTTTCTCTTTGTCTCTCTCTCTCTCTTTTCTTTTAAGACTACAGGGTCTCTTTGTGGCCCTGGCTGTTCTGAAACTTACTATTGTAGACCAGAGTGTCCTCTATCTCAAAGAGATCCTCCTGCCTCTGCTTCCTAAGTACTGGGATTAAAGGCGTGTGCCACTATGCCCATCTTAAAAAGACATTTTCTTAAATGCCAGGTTGTGTGTGCATTGCGCGCGCATGTGCGTAAAATATTAGAGGTTTCTGAATGAAAGTTCATCCCCTGGCTCCAAGAAAACCACCATCTATTAAGAGATTTCAAGTAAAAATATTTGTGACTTTTTCTGGGGACATGTGATAACAACCAGAGCAATTATTCCCTATAAGAGTAGCTTGGTGAACCTCTGAGCTCCTCAGGGTTAGTTACATGAGCAAGCATGAGGGGTTAGTTACAGGAAAAGGAAGAATAAAAGGCAGCTGGGTCACAGGAAAGGCCACATTGCTATGGTAACGACTCAGAAAAGATGCACCTCTTGAGCTCCAGGGAAAGAATCTCCTTCCCACACTGGTGTTCACTGTCTTTATAGCCCAGGAGAGGGACTTTATGAACTGGGGAACTTCTGAACTTCTGGAGCCTGGTAACATTCAAGAGCTTGCTGAGATTTACAAGCCCCACCTGCCTCCTCCTGGGAGATGTTTCTATTCAAAGGAAATTGCTACACAACAAATAGTCAGCTAGCTGTGATCACCTTCACCCCAATGGGCAGAATCCAAAGCTGGACTTGAAGAGTAAGATGCCTTCTGAATTAGAAGTTAGGTTGTCAAGATATGAGTGGGAAAGGCTATTTTTACTGCTTTAAGAAATAGCTTAACAAAAACAAAGAGAAATGTAAATACTGATTTTATTCTCTCATATAGAAAAGTCTATAGTAATTATTATACTGAGTTTGAAAGATAAAGGAGAGGATCTTCTCATCCAGTCCATTCAGAATGATTTTCATATTATAAATATGATATTCTAAATTATTGAGTTATTGCATGTCTGAATTTTTTTTTTTTTTGGGTTTTTTGAGACAGGGTTTCTCTGTGTAGCTTTGCGCCTTTCCTGGGACTCACTTGGTAGCCCAGGCTGGCCTCAAACTCACAGAGATCCGCCTGGCTCTGCCTCCCGAGTGCTGGGATTAAAGGCGTGCGCCACCACCGCCCGGCTTCATGTCTGAAATTTTTATGTGTCTTCTTTTTATACACTGATCCTAACATGTATATGTAGCCCATTCATATACTTATATGAATTCTATACCATAAAGAATTCTTATCATCTTGTATAAGAGATAATAAAATGAGGAGGAAAATCTAGTCAGGAGCCAGTTAGCAATTCTTACCATAGAGGTTTCCCTTTAAAAATATTTAACAATGCTAATTGTTACCAAGAATCCACAGATTGACATTGGAATTGCCTCATTGACACAGTAGACACTTTAATCCATAAAGGTCTTAATTTATTTAAAAAATCCCATATAATTATATATAGTGTGTTGATAACTGTCTTCTGCACCCGCCTCCTTCCCTTTTTCTCACGCTTCCCCTTCTCCTTAGTTCTCCGTGTTTCCCTAGACAGTTTTACTTCTTTTATGTCATAGAGATATATGTATGTGTGTTTTATCAATTTTCCTGCAAATATGATTTTGTTCTTCTTTATGGCTGAAAAACATTTAGTTTAGTATATGTACCATGTGTTCATTATCTATTCCACTGTTAGAGAACATGTAAGTTGGTTCCAGAACTTAGCTATTAAGAGAAGTACTTAACAAACATTGATATGCAAATATATCTCTGTGGTACACTGACTTGGAGTCCACATAAAAGCCCAGGAGTAGTCAATCTGGTTCACATGGCAAATCTAGCATTAGTTTCTTGAAAACCTTTTTTGTACTGACTTTTATCCATCTGAACTATTTTACATTTCTACACAAAGCATATAAGGCTTCCCCTTTTATTCACATCCTTGCCAGCATATGTTGTTACCTGTTTCCTTTTTTCTTCATTGTATGCTGTACTGGCTGGTTTTATGTCAACTTGATACAAGTTAGAGTCATCGGAAAGGAAGGAGCTTCATTTGAGAGAATGCCTCTGTAATGTCCAGCTGTAAGGCATTTTCTTAGTGATTGATGGGGGAGGAGGGCCCAGTTCATTGTGGGTGGTGCCATCCCTGGGCTGGTGGTCCTGGGTTCTATCATGCTGAGCAAGCCATGACCTCTGCATCAGCTCCTGCCTCCAGGTTCCTGCCCTGTTTGAGTTCTTGTCTTGACTTCCTTCAAGGATAAACAGTGCTGCAGAAGTTTAAGCTGAATAAACCCTTTTCTTCCCAACTTGCTTTTTGGTCATGGGTTTCATTGCAGCAATAGAAACTGAGACTAAGACATATGGTCTCTTTATTTTTATTTTTTATATTTTTATTTTTAATATACAATTTTTATTATTTCAGAACTCCATACATGAATACAATGTATTTTGATCATATTCATTCCCACCCTCTCCCCCTTAACATCTACATTCACCCCCTGCCTCTCTTTTTAGACTTGAAGTCCTCTCTCTAATTAGCTGCCGAGTCCAATTTGTGCTGTCCATATACTCACAGCTGTGGAGTCATCCCCTGGAGTATGAGCCTCTTACCAGAGACCACACCCTAAAAAATTGGCCCACCTTTGCCCAAGAACTGTCAACTATGCATGAAGGCTCACAGGCCCCTCCCCTCTCTGTGCTGGGATGTTTACTGGCTTGAGACTGTACAGGCAACTTCAGTTGCTGGGAGTTCATGAGTGCAGTTGTCCTCTTGTGTCCAGAAGACATTGCTGTGCTTGGGTCCTCCCTGGTCTCTTTCCTCTTGCAATCTTTCTACCCTCTTCCTTGGGTCCCTGATCCTTGAGTGGAAGGATGTGATACAGATGTGTCCCATTTATGGCTGAACAATCCACAGACACTTATTCTCTACACTTTGAACAATTGAGATTTTGCCCCAAAGAAACTTCTCTGTTTAAATCTGAGAGCTGTACTAACATGTGGGTATAGAGATACAAACTTAGAAAGGAAGTTTGATACTATGTCCATTTAATTCATTAACAGTAGTAGGTTTATCCCTGGGGCCTATGAGATCCCCAATCATGGATTATTGGCCAGATTTACAGTACTAGCCATGCATTTCCTCCTGTGGTATGGGCTTTAATCCAATCAGGAAGCAATTTTTTATTCTTCTCTCATACATTACCAATGGCAGTTTCCCTCCTTCCACTTCTCCCAGATCCCCAACTGCCCTCTCCCCCAGATCCACTCCTGCATTTCCCTTCTAAAAAAGAGCAGCCCTCCAAAGGATATCAACCAAACACGGCTTAACAAGATACAATAAGGAAAAGCACAAACCCTCCTATCAAGACTGGATGAGGAAAAGGGTTCCAAGAGCAGGCAGAAGTGTCTGAGACTCCCTCACTACCACTGTTAGGAGTCTCAGAAGAACAGCAAGCCACCCAACCATAACGTATATGCAGGTTCCGTGGTTGCTGCTTCAGACTCTGTGAGCCTCTATGAGCCCTGCTTAGTTGATTCTGTGGACCATGTTTTATTTTTTCATTTTTCTTTATTAAGAAAATTTTCTACTCTACATACCACCCACAGATCCCACCTCCTCCCACCCCCCCAACCCTCTCTCCCAAGCCACCCCACATCCCCACTTCTCCCAAATCAAGGTCTTCCATGGGGAGTCAGCAGAACCCAGCACACTGAGCCTAGGCAGGTCCAACCCCCTTCCCACTGCACCAAGGCTGAGCAAGGCTTCACATCACAGGTACCCGATTCCCAAAAGCCTGCCCATGCACCAGGGATGGATTCCGATCCCCTGGTCTGAGTGTCCCCCAAAAAGTTCAAGCCAAACAACTGTCTTCAGTATCCAGAGGGCCTAGTCCAGTCCCATGGGGGCTCCACAGCCACTAGTCTACAGTTCATGGACTTCCATTAGTGTGGCCGGTCATCTCTGCATGTCTTTCCATCATGATCTCAACTTCCCCACTTGCAGAATCCATCCTCTCTCTCATCAATTGGATTCCTGGAGCTCAGCCTGGTGCCTGGCCATGGATCTCTGCATCTGCCTCCATCAGTCACTGGACAAAGGCTCTATGGTGACAGGTTATTTGCTAGACCAGTCACCAGAGTAGACCAGTCCAGGCACCCTCTGGACCACTGCCAGCAGTCCAAGGTGGGGTCATCCTTGTGGATTCCTGAGAGCCTTCCCAGCACCCTGCCTCTTCCTATTCCCATGATGTCCTCATCTATCATGGTATCTTGCTCCCTGCCCTCCCACTCTGTCCCTGTTCTAGCTCAACCCTTCCATTTCCTTATGTTCTCATTCCCCACTCCTTGCCTTCCGCCACCCCACACACACCCAGTTTGCTCATGTAGATCTCATCCACTTCTTCCATGGTCATCCACGTGTCACTCCTAGGGTCTTTCCCTGTTAGTTAGCCTCTCTGGAGTTGTGGGTGCAGTCTGGTCATCCCCTCCCTCACATCTAGTATCTACTTATCAGTGAGTACATACTATATTTGTCTTTCTGAGTCTGGGTTACTTCACTCAGGATGATATTTTTTTTAGTTCCATCCATTTGCCTGCAAATTTCATATCGTTATTTTTACTGCTGAGGAGTACTCTGTTGTGTATATGTGCCACATTTTCTTTATCCATTCTTCAGTTGAGGGGCATCTAGGTTGTTTCCAGGTTCTGGCTATTGAAAATAATGCTGATAGGAACATAGTTGAGCATGCGTCCTTGTGGTAAGATTGAGCATTCCTTGGGTATATGCCCAAGAGTGGTATAGCTGGGTCTTGAGGAAGACTAATTCCCAATTTTCTGAGAAACAGCCATAATGATTTCCAGAGTGGCTGTACAAGTTTGCATTCCCACCAACAGTGGAGGAGTGTTCCCCTTGCTCCACATCCTCTCCAACATAAGCTGTCCTCAGTGTTTTTGATCATAGCCATTCTGACAGGTGTAAGATGGTATCTCAGAGTTGTTTTGATTTGCATTTCCCTGGTGACTAAGGATGTTGAGCAATTCCTTAAATGTCTTTCAGCCATTTGAGATTCTTCTGTTGAGAATTCTCGGTTAAGCTCTGTAGCCCATTTTTTAACTGGATTGTTCAGTATTTTGAAGTCTAGCTTTTTGACTTCTTAAATATTTTGGAGATCAGCCCTCTGTCAGATATGGGGTTGGTGAAGATCTCTTCCCATTCTGTAGGTTGTCGTCTTGTCTTGTTGACTCTGTCCTTTGCTCTACAAAAGCTTCTCAGTTTCAGGAGGTCCCATTTATTAATTGTTGCTCTCAGTGTCTGTGCTACTGGTGTTATATTTAGGAAGGGATCTCCTGTACCAATGCGTTCTAGACTACTTCCTACTTTCTCTTCTGTCAACTTCATTGTAACTGGATTTATGTTGAGGTCTTTGATCCACTTAGACTTGAGTTTTGTGCATGGTGACAGATATGGATCTATTTGCAGCCTTCTACACATTGATATCCAGTTATGCCAGCACCATTTGTTGAAGATGCTTTCTTTTTCCCATGGTACAGTTTTGGCTTCTTTGTTGAAAATCATATTTTCATAGGTGTGTGGATTAATGTCAGGGTCTTCAATTCGATTCCGTTGGTCCACATGTTGGTTTTTATGCCAGTACCAACCTGTTTTTATTTCTATAGCTCTATAGTAGAGCTTGAGGTTGGGGATCATGATTCCTCCAGAGGTTGCTTTATTATACAGGATTCTTTTAGCTGTCCTAGGTTTTTTGTTTTTCCATATAAAGTTAAGTATTGTTCTTTCCAAGTATGTGAAGAATTGTGTTGGGATTTTGATGGGGATTGCATTGAATCTGTAGATTGCTTTTGGTAAGATTGCCATTTTTACTATGTTAATTCTACCTATCCATGAGCATGGGAGATCTTTCCATTTTCTGATATCTTTTTCGATTTCTTTCTTCAGAGACTTAAAGTTTTTATCATACAGGTCTTTCACTTGCTTAGTTAGAGTTACCCCAAGGTATTTTATATTATTTGTGGCTATTGTAAAGGGGGATGTTTCTCTGATTTCTTTCTCAGCCCATTTATCATTTGTATATAGGAGAGCTACTGATTTTTTTTTTTTAGTTAATCTCGTATCTTTTCACCTTACTGAAGGAGTTTATCAGCTGTAGGAGTTCCCTAGCAGAATTTTCGGGGCCCCTTATGTATACTATCATATCATCTGCAAATAGGGGAAGTTTTACTTCTTCCTTTCCAATTTGTATCCCCTTTATCTCCTTTTGTTGTCTTATTGCTCTAGCTAGAACTTCAAGTACTATGTCAAATAAGTATGGGGAGAGTGGACAACCTTGTCTTGTTCCTGATTTTAGTGGAATCGCTTTGAGTTTCTCTCCATTTAATTTGATGTTGGCTGTTGGCTTGCTGTAAATTGCCTTTATTATGTTTAGGTATGTTCCTTGTATTCCTGATCTCTCTAGAACCTTTATCATGAAGGAGTGTTGGATTTTGTCAAAGGTTTCAGCATCCAATGAGATGATCATGTGGTTTTTTCGTTCAGTTTGTTTATATGGTGTATTACATTTACAGATTTTCATATGTTGAGCCATCCTTGCATCCTTGGAATGAAGCCTACTTGGTCACGGTGGATAATTTTTTTGATGTGTTCCTGGATTCGGTTAGCCAGTATTTTATTCATTATTTTTGCATCAATGTTCATGAGAGAGATTGGTCTGTAATTCTCTTTCTTTGTTGGATCTTTGTGTGGTTTGGGTATCAGGGTAACTGTAGCCTCATAAAAAGAATTTAGTAATGTTCCTTCTGTTTCTATTGTGTGGAACAATTTGAAGAGTATTGATATTAGCTCTTCTTTGAGAATGTGGTAGAATTCTGCGCTGAAAAAGTCCTGGGCTTTTTTTTTTTTTTTTTGGTTGGAAGAATTTTAATGACGGTTTCTATTTCCTTGGGGGTTATTGGTCTATTTAAATAGTTTATCTGGTCTTGATTTAACATTGTTATGGGGTACCTATCCAGAAAATCATCCATTTCTTTCAGATTTTCCATTTTGTGGAGTATAGGTTTTGAAGTATGACCTGATGATTCTCTGTATTTCCTCATTGTCTGTTGTTATGTCTCCCTTTTCATTTCTGATTTTGTTAATTTGAATGCTCTCTCTTTGCCCTTTGGTTAATTTGGCTAGGGGTTTGTCTATCTTGTTGATTTTTTCAAAGAACCAACTCTTTGTTTCATTGATTTTTTTGTATTGTTCTCTTGTTTTCTATTTCGTTGATTTCAGCCCTCAATTTGATTATTTCCTGGCGTCTATTTCTCCTGGGTGAGTTTGCTTCTTCTTGTTCTAGAGCTTTCAGTTGTGCTGTTAAGTCACTAGTATGAGATTTCTCCAACTTCTTTATGTGGGCATTTAGAGCTATGAATTTTCCTCTTAGCACTGCTTTTGTAGTGTTCCATAAGTTTGGGTATGTTGTACATTCATTTTCATTAAATTCTAGGAACTCTTTAATTTCTTTCTTTATTTCTTCCTTGACCCATTGGTGATTCAATTGGGCATTATTCGGTTTCCATGAAATTGTAGGCTTTCTGTAATTTTTGTTGTTGTTTAAATCTAACTTTAAGCCATGGTGGTCTGATAAGATACAGGAGGTTATTTCAATTTTTTTGTATCTGTTGAGATTTGCTTTGTGACCAAGCAAGTGGTTGATTTTGGAGAAGGTTCCATGGGGTGCTGAGAAGATGGTGTATTCTTTTTTGTTAAGGTGGAATACTCTGTAGATATCTATTAGGTCCATTGGAGTCATAATGTCTGTTATTTCCCTTATTTCTCTGTTAAGTTTCTGTCTAGCAGACCTGTCCATTGGTGAGAGTGGAGTGTTGAAGTCTCCCACTAATAGTGTATGGGGTTTGATGTGTGATTTAAGCTTTAGTAATGTGGTTGTGGTTTTTGTTTGTTTTTTTTTTTTTACAAATGTAGGTGCCCTTGTATTTGGGGCATAAATATTCAGAGTTGAGACTTCACCTTGTTGGATTTTCCCTGTGATAAATATGTAATGTCTTTCCTGATCTCTTTTGATTGATTTTAGTTTGAAGTCAGTTTTATTAGATATTAGGATAGCTACACCAGCTTGCTTCTTAAATCCATTTGATTAGAAAGTCTTTTTTTCAGCCTTTTATTCTGAGGTAGTGTCTGTCTTCGAAGTTGAGGTGTGTTTCTTGTATGAAGCAAATGGATGGGTCTTGTTTTTATATCCATTCTGTTAGCCTGTGTCTTTTTATAGGTGAATTGAGACCATTGATATTAATGGATATTAATGACCACTTATTGTTAATTCCTGTTATTTTTTGGTGGTAGTGTTGTATGTTTCCATTCTTTGGCATTTGTTGGTGTGGGACTATCTATTGCCTGTGTTTTCATGGGTGTATCTAACTTCCTTAGGTTGGATTTTTCCTTCAAGTGATTTCTGTAGGGCTGGATTTGTGGAGAGATATTGTTTCAATCTGGTTTTATCTTGGAATATTTTGTTTACTTTGTCTATGTTGATTGAGAGTTTTGCTGGGTATAATAGTCTGGGTTGGCATCCATGGTCTCTTAGTATCTGCATAACATCTGTCCAGGACCTTCTGGCTTTTAGAGTCTCCATTGAGAAGTCAGATGTTATTCTTATGGGTCTGCCTTTATATGTTACTTGGCCTTTTTCCTTTGTAGCTCTTAATATTTTTTTCTTTATTCAGTGTGTTTAGTGGTTTGATTATTATGTGGCGAGGGGACTTTTTTGGGATCCAGTCTATTTGGTGTTCTGTAACTTTCTTGTATCTTTATAGGCATTTCCTTCTTTAGGTTGGGAAAGTTTTCTTCTATGATTTTGTTGAATATATTTTCTGTGCCTTTGAGTTGGCATTCTTCTCCTTCTTCTATCCCTATTATCCTTAGGTTTGGTCTTTTCATGGTGTCCCAAGTTTCCTGGACATTTTGGGTCATGACTTGGTTGTTGGCTTTAGCATTTTTCTTCGACTGATGATTCTATTTCCTCTATTGTATCTTCAACACCAGAGATCTGCTCTTCTATCTCTTGCATTCTGTTTGTTATGCTTGCATCTGTGGTCCCTGTTCATTTACTCAGATTTTTTACTTCCAGCATTCCCTCAGTTTGTGTCTTCTTTATTGGTTGGATTTCAGTTTTCAAATCTTGAACTGTTTCCCTCACTTGTTTAATTGCTTTCTCTTGGCTTTCAGGGGATTTACTGATTTCTTCCCATTTTTTTGTTTCACTTTTCCTCTTTAATTCTTTAAGTGAGTTTTTCATTTCCTTTTTAAAGATCTCTATCATCTTCTTAAGATCATTTTTAAGGTCGATTTCTTCTGTTTCTTCTTTGTTGGGATGTTCAAGTCTTGCTGATGTAGGTTCTGATGGAGCCATATTGATTTTTGGTTTTTTTTTTTTTGTTTTTTTTTTTTTGTTGTTGTTGACTGTATTTTTTACTGGCATCTACTCATCTTGTTCTCCACTTGGTACAAGTGGTGTCTGTGTCTGAGGGAGGCTCTCTTGGTCTGATTGATACTCTTGGTCCAGTGGGAGCTCTTAGTCTAGTTGGTGCTGATGGACTTTATCTTAGGGAGCAGCTCTTAGTCCAATTGGCGCTTGTGGGCTCTGTCTCAGGGAGGGAGTAGCTGCAATTTTGGTGCGTGGGTGGGTTGGGAGGGGTAGGGCTTGTGGGTTGCAGGGTCTGGTGGGGGAAGGTGGTAGTCTGACCTGTCTGCAGTACGTCTGCCTGCTGACTGGCCTGAAATTGGGACTGCAGTGGGTGGTGTTGTAGGGGTGCAGGGTTGTGCCCCTGGGCCCAAAGTCTAGGGGCTAGGATATTCGGGTATGAGGATAAAGACTCGCCTCTCAGTCTACTCAGGTGCTGGTGGACTCTGTCTCAGGGAACACCTCTGTGGCTCATGCTTTTGTGATGTCCTTGACACCTCTGGCTCCTACAGTCCTCCCTCCTTCTCCTCTGCAGGGTTCCCCTGGCTCCACCTAGTGTTTGGCTGTAGGTCTCTGCATTTGCTCCCATCAGTTGCTAGATGAGGCCCCTCTGATGGCAGTTAGGTTAGGCACCAATCTATGAGTATAGCAGAATGTCATTAGGAATCATTTCGTTGACTTTTTTTTTTTGCCAGTAACGTTTGCTTCTACCCTGGGTTGCTGGGCCATCCAGGCAGTGTCAGATGTGTGCTGCCCCTGATGGCGTGAGCCTCGGGTTGGACCAGTCATTGGTTGGCCTCTCCCACAAGTTCTGCCCCACCATTATCCCAGCACATCTTGCAGGCAAGACAGATTGTAGGTCAAAGGTTTTATGACTGGATTGATATCCCAGTCCTACTGCGTGGAGCCTTGCCTGGTTATAGAAAATGGCCAGTTCAGGCTCTGTATTCCCCATTACTAGGAGACTTCACTAGAGTTACTCTCATAGATTTCAGGAGTGGCCACTGTGCTAGGTTTCTACATAGGCCCCAAGTGTCCCCAGTTCCACTCATCTCTCCTAGTGCTCTCTTTCCATCCCACCCACCCCTGCCTAATCCCTTCTGTTTCCATCCCCACCTGCCCCCAGTCTACCTGCAACATCTATTCTATTCCCCTTCCCAGGGAGATCCATACATCCCCCCTGGAGCCTTGTTACTTAGTTTCTCTGGGTCTGTGGATCAGAAAGCAGTTTTTACCCCTGTAACAAGGTCTCAATTAGCAACTATACTTGAGGCCATCTGTATGATATTTGGCAAAGGATCTGGCTGCCTTCTCCCCTTGTCCTAAAAACTTGCTTGAGGCTAAATTTAAAAGTAATGGACTAGCTTTTAATGGAGGACATTCCAAGGGTATGTAACACTGAGTCAGTGGTATGGTTATTCTTACACAGCTCTACAGTGAAAAACAGCAAGGGAGCAGAAAGAAATACAAAACATACAGCTTGAAGTGAAAAGGAGCTCCAGGAAGCTTTATGTTATAGCAAAGGCATGTGTTGAAAGAGAGGCTGTAATTGTTAAGGAGGTAATCCCCATTAAACCAAGGCCTCCTACTCTGCACTAGAACAATGGGAAAGGTGTTCTCAGGACAAAACCAGATTGTGAAAAGAGAAAGCCTAAAGTGTTTCTTGTTCCTGGAAACAATTGTTTTGGCATATAAAAGCTGCTGCTGAAGTGGCCCAAGGGCAAGAGTCCATTCCATACCAAGCTGGCGCCTGGACTTCACAGTGTCATTCTCGTGGTGCTGGCTTTGGACATGTGAAAGACACAAGAGTGGGGTTCTGATTCTTTCTGTAAGGTTTCAGAGAGCCACTGAGCCGAGCACTGGGGCAGTGCGAGGGTCACTGCCGGAAAGGCATCCTGGGGTACCACTGTGCGACCCCGGGTTTCAGTGGAGACCCCAGGGTTTGGAGATACCTGAGCTGTGAAATGTCTGTCAAGGAGAACTGCATACAGAGAGTGGAACCAGGCCAAGAGAGAGAGATGTATGTTGCAGTCAGCAAAGCTGGAGGGGCTATGCCATGTAATCCCTTTGATAGAGGACACAGAACTTCAGGATTTAATATTTCTCCTACTGTGCTTTGGTCTTCCTGTGGTCAGTTTTTCCTCATTAAGCCCTCATGCCTTTGGAATGAAAATATATATTCTGTGCTGTTGTATGCTGGAATCATATAATTTGATTTTTTTAAACAGAGGGTCATATAAGAGATGACTTTGGGTCCTAGAAGAGGCTTTGGACTTTGAAACAGTGTTGAAATGGAGAAAGACTATAGAGACTTTTAAAGTTGAACTAAATGCATTTTGCATTATGATATTACTATGAGCCTATGGGGTTCAAGGAGTGGAATATGGTGGTTTAAATGGGATATACTCCTGTAGGCTCATATATTTGGACACTTGGTTACTGGTTGGTGGTGCTGTGGTTGGGGGGGGGGGGATGAGTGATATGGAACCTTGATGAGGTAGCCTTTCTGGGGGAAGTATATTGCTAAAGTAGAGTATGGTGGTTTGAATGAAAATGGCCCCCATAGACTCATAAGGAGAGGCATTATTGGAGGTGTGGCCTTGTTGGAGGAAGTAGGTCACTGTGGGCTGGGCTACCCGCCATAGAGTAGCTCAAGCCCACATGTTGAGGTGTCTGGCTGCTTGCATGAGATATGAAGGAGGAATCTGGTTTTGGCTGCATTTAGAATTGTTTATTAAGTATTTCCAGGTTTCAGATGGAAACTTGAACCATTGGGCGCCATTTGTAGCTGGAGATTTCTTCAGTCCCGCCAGGGCCTGCATCTACTCAGACCCAAGTATACACACAGAGATTTATATTACTTAAAAACTGCATGGCCATGGCAGGCTTCTTGCTATCTCATTCTTATATCTTAAATTAACCCATTTCTATTAGTCTGTAAGTTGCCATGTGGCTTGTGGCTTACCGGTACTATACATCTTACTTCTCATGATGGCGGCGGCTGGCAGCATCTCCTGACTCAGCTTCCACTTCCTAGAATTCTACTTTCTCCTTATCCTGCTTATACTATGCTTCTTGGCTGGCTACTGGCCAAACTGTTTTATTTATCAATCAATAAGAACAATACATTTCACAGCATACAGAAAGACATCCCCAGCACATAAGGAGTGGCATTATTGGAGGTGTAGCCTTGTTAGAGGAAGTATGTCACTGTGGGCTGGGCTTTGAGGTTTCAGATGCTCAAGCCAGGCCTAGTGGCTTACTGTCTCTTCCTGATGCCTGCAGATCCAGATATAGAACTCTTAGCTACCTTTCCAGCACCATGTCTGCCTGCATACCACCATGCTTTCCACCATGAGGATAGTGGACTAAACCTCTGAAACTATAAGCCAGCCCCAATTAAAAGTTTTCTTTTACAAGAGTTGCCTTAGTCATGGTGTCTTATCACAGCAATTGAAAGACCCCCAGGGGAGATCTTCCTCCGGGAGAGACCCCAAACCCAAGGAACACACCGAAACCACAGATCAGATGCAAACAGCAAGAGGGTTTATTAGATGCACAGGTACCCGGGGCCAAGTCTCTCGGAGGACTTGCGCGCTTTCCTAGGGCAAAGGGGACTTTTTATGGGATTCCAGGGGCAAAGGCGCGGTTACAGAAGCGAGAAGCATAGTTACAGGGTCCCTATTGGTTGTTTTACAGAAGGCCAGGGTGAACTTGGGGTCGCGTTCTTTAATTATTGGAAGTTTGATGTGTGGCTGACTTGGCCTTGCACAGAGTATAGTGGGTGTTTTTCCAGCCCAGCCGCTTATTCCTCAAGGCCAGGGGCCCGCCATAAAATATCCTGATATAACTCAACTGTCTTTCTCCCAAGGCCGCTGACCCAATTATCTCCTCCCTAGGCCGGAGGGCTGGCCACAGTTATATCTCTCTCCCAAGGCCGGATGGCTAGTTAGTCACAGCTGTGAACTCCTGTTTTTCTGATTCCTTCAGAATGGCGTTTCTTAGGCTAAGTTATTGGGGGGGCATTACATCGGCCCAACGCCCCATGTCCTCATAATGGAGTGGGGGTCTTTCACAATAAAACTCTAAGACTTGGGGCTTTGAGAATTTATGGCCTTGCCCCATTTCCAGTTTACTCTCTCAGATTGTAATTGCAGATATGCTCTCTGCTTCCAGCTCCAGTGTCCTCCTGCCACACTGCCCCTGTCATTGTGGACTCTTCTGCTGGAACTGCAAGCCAAATGAACTTTCTTCTTAAGTTTTCTGGTCATGGTGTTTTATCACAGCAACAGAAAAGTAACTGACAGCGGAATCTTTTGAGATTACCTTTTAGTGTTTATGTTGCAGTCGTATTGAGGTATCATTTCCACTGCTGGACTGGTATTTGGGGCACCAGGACAGATTTCCAGTATTCCAGTGAGAGTAAAAGAAGTAGGTGAGGGATGAACATGGAGGAGCAATGAGAGTTGGTGGGAAGGGGAGACGAGGCAGTTTGTGCTAAAGGTAGAATGGAAAGAGAAATAAAGAAACAGCAATCAGAATCTTTAACAGTTCCAGCTCACAGGGACCCCCATCGACACAGGTTTCTCTCTGTTCTTTGAGAAAGCCAGTCAAAAGGAAAGGGGAGAGGGGGAAAGGAAGAATAGGAGGGAAAGGAATAAGAGAGAATGAAAAGAAAGGGGAAAGGAGAGAGGTGGGAGGGGGGAGGAAGGAGGTAGAATGTGGCCATAACTGTCATTAGCTAGTACATAAAGGGGAATACCTGGAAAGGAGACAGGGCTAGATGGCGCTCTAGAGTCTGAATGTAGTGTAGTCTGTCCATTGATTGTAATTTCACATCTCTCAGATGCGTGTCACACCCCTCCCTTCTCAAGATTGAATTCCAGATTCTGGCAAACAATGACTGGCCTCTTCACAGGTCAAGTCACAGATGCCGGTCACACCTCTGGGTGGTTTGTTCGGAGCACAGTTGAGAATGCCAGCCCCTCCTCAGAGCTGTCCTTCGTAGGGTTGAGTCATGGATGCTGGTTCTGGGTTCATGGGTATGGTTGTGATTGTTGCCCCACGCTTATGAGATCTTCTCTGTGTCTGTTGATATGCTGCTTGGAATCCGAGTCTACACTCCCCACAGACTCTGGCTCTAACCAGCTTTCTCCCTCACTGGTTCTTAATCAGTTTCTTCCCCTCAAACTAGAAGTACTCTGCTGGCCTGCTTTTAGTCTGTGGACGCGTGCCATTTGCTCTGAGTTTCCTGAAAGTGCAGTTCACAGAGGGTCTCTGGCCACTAGATTGCTCCATTAGCAGTGGCAATCTTTTTCAAGTGCGCCGTGCATGGCTGCTTTGTCTTTTCCTGGCAGGGGTACCCCCAGAGCCCCTTGCTAGTGCTGCTGCCAAGCACCTCCTACCTGACTCCTCTGTCTTCCTGCTCTCGGAAATATCTCTTCCTTAAGGCCCAGTGCGGCTTTTCTGAGTCTCACTTAAGCCTTGTGCTTCCAGCGCCTCCTCACAGTGGAAGAGAGAACTCCCCACTTTAGCCCAAGGAACTCCATTTTTAAAGGACATCTGCATTAGTTACTTTCTCGTTTTTATGGCTAAAGATCTAACTTAAACAAAGGAGGAAAGATGTGTGCATCCCTCGCTTTTAGAAGGCCTAGCATGTGGTCATTTAGTGTCATGCACTTGGGCAGAACCTCATGGTGACAGAATTAGGTGGCAGAGAGGATGCAGAGAGAGGAAATGGACTGATGTAAGCTCCAGAAACATGTTCTCAGAGCCTCCTTCCAGCGCTGTGCTCCCCCCCTGAGCTGCTTGCCTCCTCTGGAAGCAGGTCCACCAGCTGCATACCAAGAGCCCAACGCTGGCACTTGTGTGGACTCTTCACACTGAGCCAGAACACCATGGGAGTCTCCCCTCTCCATACTACTGCCTTTAGGTTAGTTAGAGTAAGACATATTCACTGAGGAAAATTAAAACATAGAACGGGAGAAGGAATGATTCTGTCACTAAGTATCTACCCTAAAGGAACAGCTGTTAGAAGCATTTCCAGGCTTTTCCAGGCACAGATACATTTTCTTCAATAAAGATACAAATAACACACACACACACACACACACACACACACACACACACACACACACACACACAGACTGTTTTCTTTTAAAACCATATAAGAACAATTTCACATGTCGTGAACTGTCCTTTTATGGCATCATTGACTAAATTGCAAACAAAATGTAGTAAACATACTACTAAATAGTAGTTATGTTTGCCTGTTGGACTTTTAGAGTTTGTTCATTCATTAATTACTATGTGCAGTTTTATAGCAAACACTTGCTTATAAAATTTTTATCATTTTATACAGAACCAGGATTTTCTCTGATATTAAAAGAATTCCTAATGAAGGAATTTCTGGAATAATTAGCATATTTATTATTAAAGTTTTTCAAATATACTATAAAATTGCCATTCAGAGAGGTTATTCCATTTCAGTATATCAGCTATATATGAGGATGCCCGCTTATTACTCTTTCCAAAAAAGTAATAAAAGTATGACCAATTTTATATGAGAAAATTATATTGTTTTGATTGCTAGTAAAATTGAATTTTTTGTTTTTTGTTTTTTGTTTTTGAGACAGGATTTTTCTGTGTAACAGCTCTGGCTGCCCTGGAACTTGCTGGCCTCAAACTTGCAGAGATCTGCCTGCCTCTTCCTCCCGAGTACTGGGATTAAAGGTGTGTGCCACCACTGCACGGCTGATAATTTAATATTGTACAATGTTAAGTGAAATGCTCTTCTTTAAATAGAGGTATATCTTTCTGAAACTACAATATGAAATAAGTAAATGGAAAACATCTTAAAATATATTACATATTTAAATCAGTGTTTCAAGTTATAGAACAGTGAGAAAATAGCTGCTTTTTATCAAACTGCTATTTGATATAATGTTAACCATTTTTCTCACTGAGTATAGTGCTCCATACCTAGGATCCCAGCATGGATTGCGGCAGAGTGGTCTCAAATTCAGGGCCAGCCTGGGCTATATATCAGGACCAGAAAAAATACATTTTTCTTGAATATATTCTATGCTGAAATTTCTAGTAGGAAATTACTTTTTCTTTTGTGGTGCCTTCAGTTTTACTATTTTCCCCTCTGTCTCTGAATCCCTTCAGATTTTCCTTCCAGTAGAGTCTCATTATGTAACAAGGTAGCCCAGAACCCACTCTGTACCCTAGGCTGTCCTCAAACTCTAATTCTTCCTGCCTCAGCCTCCCAAGTAGTGCAGTTACAGGCCTTGCCACCACACATGGCTTTAGTTGGGTTTTTTTTTCACTTATTTTCAAAAATTATTATGCATTTTTGTGTGTGTACATGCATGCATGTGAGCATGTGGTATGTGTTCGTGCGTGTGCATGTGCGTGTATGTGTGTGTGTGTGTATGTGTCTGTCCATGCCATAGCAAGTGCCTTTAGCCACTGAGCCATCTTGCTAGCCTCAGTTTTTACTTTTAAAAAGAATATCACCATCTTTTCTTTAAAATGATTTTCTATAATTATCTATACTATTTTCTATAATACCTGTGAATATAAATAATTTATCTAAATATATGTATTTATTAGATATTTATTAGAAAATTTATCTAAATAATATAAATATCTATAAATATAAATCTATATTATTTTTTAAAATATTCTTTTCTTTAAATATTATTTCCTGAAGAGCTATGTTTCCACATACAGTTACTGAGTCAGACAATGTCTGATTACATATACTATTAAACGTCCCTTTGTATACTTAGAATCCCAAGTTCTCTGCCTCTTTGCTCCTCTTAGTATAATTAATGAATCGTTTCCTGTGTAATGCCAGCCCTTTGACCTGTGAGCTACATCTGACCCTCTCGTCTGTTAATGTCTTGTCCCAGTAATTGTTCCCTCTTCTTCATTGTCCCTTTTTCTTGATCCTCCTACATTTCACAGCTCAAAAGATATACTGGAAAACGAGCTCCCTTACTACACAGTCACAACCCAGGTCACTTCTGATGATCTGGAAATGCAGGGCTTTCTCTCCATCGGCAAGCAAGCATGTAAGTTTGCAGTGGACAGCCGCCGGGTGTCTATAACTCATTTGAAGTCCTATGCTGTCTACCTCCTTTGCCACTCTGTGAAGCATGCCTTCCTCCCGGCTATGAGAAAGCCTTCATCTAAAATAGGATGTTACCAGATGTGGTAGGTAGGTCTGAGAACTGTGTGATGGCCAGTTCTAAGAGAAGAGGCAAGAGAGGTGGAGGCATCACTCTAGCTTCTGTTGCCGCTTTCAGGAAGAGAAAATCTAGTCTTTAACAGATGAATGGAGTGAGGGGGAGGGAGACCAGAACATAAGGGGAGGGAGGGAAGGACAGGGAGTCAGAAAGACAGACAGACAGGGACAGAGATACTTGGTTCTGTTTCCTGAGGCTCCAGTGCCCCAGTGTCAGAAGCCAGCCTTTCATCTCTGTTGCTCTGAAGCTGTTCCAAAGCTGCTTCAGGAGCCAAGGACAAAAGGCCAAATAACATTAACCTTATTGTTCTAATCGCTCAGGAAAAACAAGGACTATGGGAGTTATCAGCCAGTAGCTAAGGATGAAAATAAGTAAACAAGTAGGGCATTGGAAGCTCCTTCCTCTGAGGTAGAGCCTTTTTTATGAGGCTATCCAGAAACTCACCAAGCCCAACCTATCCCAACAGCACATAAACATAAGCACCTTAATTTTTCTCACCCTGAAAATGAGAAAAATATTCCTGGTCCTTACTTACTTCTGTTCTTTATCCTCCTCTTTTATTAAAGCAATTTCTCACCAGGCAGAGGCAGGTGGATCTCTGTGAGTTCGAGGCCAGCTAGTCTACAGAATGAGTTCCAAACAGCCAGGACTGTTATATAGAGAAAACTTGTCTCACAAAACAAAAAGGCAGTTTCTCAAACCTTTGCCACAGTTTCTCTTGACCTATTTAAGCTTTAATACCCACATCTAAAACTACTGTTGTCAATATCAGCGGTGCTGTGTCTGCCACGTATATCTAGGATTTGGTGATGAGATGTGCTGTTTCTCCTCACAGACCTGTGATTGCCTGCCATGTCTGTTCCTGCTCTCTTTCCCTTAGTGGTCTGTCCTCACCCCTCCATCCTCTTATTTCATGCCTCATCCTGAACTATCTTCTCTGCTTAGACTCTTCCTCCAGCTACTTTCTCATCCAGTTTCTTGACTGTGTGCTGTATGTATGTGTATATATATATATATATATATATATATATATATATATATATATATATGCTGCTCCTTTGTAGGTGTGTGTTTTCACCTAGGATACCACATAAACTCTAGACTTACCCATATAGCTGCCACCTGGACACTTTTGAAAGTGAACCCCTAATTTCTCCTGCACAAGACTTTCTTCCTTTAGGTTTCTCCGTTCTGAAAATAAAAGTTCTATCATTTATAGTTGCTTCAAAGCTGTTCTTATCAGCCCCACTTTAACCTGGACCTGGACCTTTACAATGTCCTCCATGCCTTCTACCGTTGGCTACTAGAGTTGATTCTTGGCAAAGCAACCAGAGTCTTCTTTTGAAATGTGAGTCCTATCATTTTATTCCTCTTTAGAAAACCTCTTTTACTGTCTTTTAGTGTAACACAAAGTAAAAGGCAAGACCTTTTGTTTAGTCTTGTTTCTACTCCATCTGTGACCTCATCTGCTGCTGCTGGCCCTTCCCATTGAGTTCCAGGGTGGCTCTTATTTCTTGAGCAGTCTAGGCAGACTTGCCCATTATGTCTGAGTCTTTCCACACTCCACACTGAGAAAGCAGTCTCTCCATGATTTCTTACCTTCTTGTAGACTTAGTTACAGGAAATGAGAGAAGAAACAGACCAACGATCTATATACTGGAAAAAACAGAACATTTCCTCCCAATCGTGTGATTATTCTCTACGAAAAACCAAGACCTGTATAAAAGCCACCACCACCATTTTCCAATGACAATTGGAATGAGGTCAAAGGTAAACGTGGGGAAAGTGGTGGCTTATTTGGTGTCAGTTAAAATAAGTCCTAGGAAAGGAAATAGTAAGCAGAGCTCCATCAGCAACGACGATTAGCTTGCTGTGATGTCAGAACACTTGTGGCTAACGTTAAAGCTTTGCTGAATACCACGTTACTCATGAAGCCTTCACTGAACTTCCCACCTACAATAGCACCCCACCCACCCAGACCACCTTTCCTCCTCAACTCATTTTCACACTCTTTGTTCTTGTTTAACACTGTTATACCATTTGCTTGTTTCCTTCTATAATAGAAACTACCAGAAAGCCAGTCAATTTGTCTTAAGTGTATTCAGGTACATATTACACGTTGAGCACACCAGCCCCACACACCTGTACCCCCCTTCCTCACTCCTCCCCCCACCTTTGTCCCCGACCTAGACAGTTTCACTTATGTTTACATATATGCATACATGATTTTCTTGAAACCACAAAGGAGAGAAAACATTTCAATGTTTGTCTCTGAGACTGGCTTAATTAGCTTAATATGCTTGTCTCCAGTTGCATCCATGTTCCTGCAGTGAAGAAGACAAGGACTTGCGTTTTGCTTCATTCATGCATGCTTGGTGCCTTGTATAATGTTAGCACAGATGTGCAGGAGATATACTTTGAGAATTAAATAATGAACCTTCTAGATTTTTCTCTAGTGTTTATAAGATTAAAAATATTTATTTGAAGGAGATAATACTTCTAGAAACTACATCAAAACTTACCAGGTTAGATATCTTATAGTCTATTTTTCATTTGTCATATGCCTTTATAAAACTTAAATTTTAATTCATAAAGAAGTTAAATAAGAATCACTACCCTCTATTTAATAATTAAAATGACGGCATGATTAGGAGCAGACGCCCCCACACCCCACCCTAGCCCATCGATGCCTGAGGCAGATGGGAGAGCTGTCCCCATTACTGATCTATCATGTAGCAGCATAGGTGGGGGAGAGGCCCCCGTTCCCCCCAGGTCGGAGAACTGTCCCTGAGGTCATTAGAGCAGGGGAGCTGTCCCTGCCCCTCACCAGCTGCAGCACTTGGGAGAGTGGCCCCTGCACCTCCTGTGGACAGCACAGCAGAGCTGGCCCTGGAGGTGTAGGTGTGGAAGAGCTGACCCTGAGGACATGAAAGCAGGAGAACTGGCCCTGCCCCGTGCTCATCACTGCAAGGCTGAACTAGCCAGGGTGAACTAGCTGGAGAGCTCACCTGGTGGCGAAGACCGGGAGAGCCGGCCGGCTGACCAACCCTGCAACTACCCAGGCCCAGAACCACGGTTATGTTGCCCTCCCCCAACATCCACTCTATCTGATCTGCTGGAGCACAGGGTTGCGTGGCGCAGGGTGGGGGTATAGGAGTAGGGGGGTATGGGGGAGGTATGGTCCTGTGAACCTAAGGCTACAGGATCTCCATGACACAGGGCAGCAATGGGATGTCCATGAAGAGTCCCACTGAGGGCCCAGTGTCAATGGTGTCGCAGAAACCAGGGACCTCAAACCAAACCAATGATTCTTTGCAATGAACGCCTGCATGTAAGGACATGTGGATAAGGGGGTTTACTTTGTGACTTGCTGGGTCACACTGCAGCTTCCATGATGCAAATTTCCCTTTCTTCCTTTTTTTTTTTCTTTTTTTTCCCCTTTTTATCTTAAATTTTATTTTGTTGGGGGAGGAGGCAGGGGCAGAGGGCAAATGCAAGGGGATGGGAGATGGGTGGGATTGGGATGCATGTTGTGAAAGACACAAAGAATAAATAAAAAAGAAAGTTAAAAAAATAACAAAATATTATCATTAAATAAAAAAACTTTTTCATTCTTCAATGTAAAATTCCATTCATTTTTCAGTATAAATCCCTAGAATATTTTGATCTTGAAAGTGCTTGAGATATATTTTAAATATACTGGATTATTATTATTATTTAGCATGTGTGTGGGTGTTTTACCAACATGTGCATGTTGCCTACATAGGGCAGAAGACTGCATCAGAGACCCTGGAACCAGAGGGAAAGATGGTTGTGAGCCACCATGTGGTCCTGGAAACCAAGGTTTCTGGAAGAACAGCCAGAGCTCTTAATCACTGAGCCATCTCTCTAGGCCTTATTTTAAAATTCTTAAATATAATTTACTATTAAAATATTTAAAGGATTTCTGTGTCATATAAACTAAAAATATATCTTAAAGAATTGTAGCTTTTTATTGATAATTTAACTAGACTGTATCAAAACTTACAGATTCTCCCAGAGTTGCCAACTTATTTACTTATTTTTATATTTTATAGTATAATTACATCATTTTCCCCTTCCTTTCCTCTCTTCCATATCCTATTTTTTATTTCCCACTCATTCAACTTATTTAAACATTTGTAGCTTTGGTCATTAAAACATTGAAAGAGAATAAGATATTGTTAAGAGTCTGTTACATAATACCATTTCTTTTTTTTTTTTTTTTTTTTTTTTTGGTTTTTCGAGACAGGGTTTCTCTGTGTAGCTTTGCGCCTTTCCTGGAGCTCACTTGGTAGCCCAGGCTGGCCTCGAACTCACAGAGATCCGCCTGGCTCTGCCTCCCGAGTGCTGGGATTAAAGGCGTGCGCCACCACCGCCCGGCACATAATACCATTTCTTATTAGGGTGACCCTGAATGAACTGCTTATTCTTGTTTTCTTCCTTTGTTGGATGAATATTTATTTCGAGAATTCACTAATGGTACTTGGTTCAGTTTTTAAGAGAATTAATGATAAAATATTACAATGTATATGTAATGCTTAAATAAATGAAAAACATTGTGGGCTAAGTATTTTTCTCTTCCCTGTCCTTAGAAAGAACTTTATTATCATTCTTCCTTTTTTATTTTTATGGATAATCATTTCTTGAATACCTAGGAAATTAAGCATTTGGATTTTAATACCCTTACATAATTATCTTCTGATTATTAATAGAACTACTATACTGAAGAGGGATCTCGTTCCTTTTTTAATGTTAGTATTTAAAATGTTTAATTACATTTAGTTGTCTGTCTCTGGGGTGGCGAAAGAAAGAGAAGAAAGGACAGTTGCTTAGGTCATGGCACTTACAGGGAAGTCAGAGGAGGCTTGCTGGTCCTCTCCTTCTACTGTGAGAATCCCGCAGATAGAACTCAGGCTGTCAGGCTTAGTGGACAGTGCATTTACCTGCTGAACCATCCCCACCGGCCCTGATGTGTTTTTAAATTAAGCTTATATTAAAGCATAAGATCCAAGGAAAACTGCTCATTAATGTCTTGTTCTCCGATTTTAAGTTTAATTAATTTAATTTTATTTAATTAAAAGTGATATTGTAAGGGTCTGAGAATTACTGAAGAAGACCCCAGACCCAAATAGTATGTAAAAGCAAAGAGCATTTATTCCATCATTTGTCCAAAATAACGACCCCAAAAGGAGCACATAGATCCCTTTTAAGCTCAGCTCCAGGAATTCTAGGAACAGTTAGGTCATCTCAAACACAAACGGTTAAGCTGCTGTAGCTACATTAGTACAATTTTAATTGGCTGTGATTATAGTTTTACCATTTTGGGGCATACTTGTGCAAGGCAAAGTATGTTTTAGGGAGATTCTAGGAACTGTACTTTTTGGTCACTGCCTTGAGGTACTGTGGGGACTAGCTCAGGCCTGGTATGTGCTGTCTCCTTCCTTGTACCTTTAGGAAACTGAAACTCAGGCCCAATTATAAAATGGGGAAAGTTCAGATCTTTCAATATTTTTAGAGAGTGGCATAAAAGATTAGGAGTTTAACACATTAGGAGTTTAATATGATTCTACTGAAGTAATATGTTGTTTGCTTTTACTCTTTAGGGGGGCCCATAACCCAGGTCTCAAATAAACCACTTATGGAGGCTTATTCTTAATTATGAGTGTTCAGTTTGGCCTTAGATTCCTTGTTTCTAGCCAGCTTTTCTTAACTTTAAATGATCCCATCTACCTTTTGCCTCTGGGCTTTTCCTGTTCTCTTACTTCTGTAAGTCTTACTGTTACTCCATGGCTTGTTGTGTAGCTAGGTGGCTGGCCCCTGAAGTCCTCCTCCTCTGGCTGATACTTTTTGATCCTCTCTTTCCAGATTTCTCCTATTTATATTCTCTCTGCCTGCCAGCCCCGCCTATCCTTCCTCCCATCTCTCTATTGGACTTTCAGCTCTTTTTTTAGACCATCAGGTATTTTAGACAGGCACAATAACACAGCTCCACAGAGTTAAACAAATTCAACATAAACAAAAGTAACACACCTTACAATAATAGTCCCCAAAAGTAATAGTATAGAATAATATATAAGTATACAGAAACAAGGATAATAGGAAAGTGGTCATTGGTTCATAATGGATAAAACACTATCAGTTGAAAGCTTACTAAGTTCTGAGTTTTTCTAAGTTTTTCTAAGTCGTACTAAGTTCAGTTTGTTCTAGCTGTTAAGGAAAAAGCTGTAAACAACACCAACAAAAATCTGTTCCCCACCGTCCTTTACATAGCAGAACATTTAGGGTCGTGATGGCGGTAAATTTTATGTCATAAAATAGATGAAAAGAGCTAAATTGATGGTTTGGGTTAAGGTATAGTTTGAAATCCAATGGTTAAAAGCTATGCAGGGAGGTAGGAAGAGAAGGAAAGAGCAAGGGGGTGTTCCATCAGGGAGAGGAGGGATCTGGAACTTATACCACAGAAAGTGCATTTGTCAGCCGGGCGTGGTAGCTCATACTTACAGTCTCTGAACTGAAGGTGAGGCTAGAATTTGAGGCCAACCTGGACTAGAAAGTGAGATCCATTTTCAGAAAACAGAACAAAACCTTAATGAATTTTTTAAAGAAAATAATAGACTAGCTATCTGATAAGAACAGGATATGAGGAGGGCAGAGGCAGGGTGGGAGAGTGGTACTTTCTGTTATAAACTATTCCTTTGAGGGTGCTATCTAAGGTGGAACTCACTCACTCATATTAGACACCTGAGCTCTGCTTGTGTGAATGAAGATTTGGAGTTTGTATCTCCACCAGCATGATCATGGATTTTGATCTCAGAACCTTTTCTTGTCCTTGAGTTTCTTACCTGGATCTCATTTTTAGGCCTTTAGAGGATTTTTTTCCCCTAGAAAATGGTGTAGGACAATTGTTTCAATCTTTTTAATTGATAAAAAGACATGTTGTGATCTGTTTTATTTATGAAAATTTAGTGTTGCATGTAAGTAAAAGGGGGCAGAACATAACTGAATTTTTACTGATATATGTAGCTAGCTGGTGAGCTTCTCTCCAGCTCTCGCCAAGCCCCGGCAATCCCGCAGCCCACTTATAAAATAAACACATAGACTCTTATATTATTTAAGCTGTTTGGCCTAATGGCTCAGGCTTCTAGCTATCTAGTTCTTATATCTTAAATCAGTCCATTTTTATTAATCTATAAGTTGCCAAGTGGCTCGTGGCTTACCAGTATCTTAACATCTTCTCACAGTGGTGGCTGGCAGCGTCTCTCTGCCCCAGCCTTCCTGTTCCACTTCTTCTCTTCTCTGCTAGTCCCACCTATCCTTCCTGCCTGGCTACTGGCCCATCAGTGTTTTATCAATCAATCAATCGTCCACAGCAGATATAATTGAATAATAATCCATAAAACTGATTAACACTCCTATATTACTTATTCCATATTTCTACATCAAAGGTAAAATGTCAGTGATAAAAAGTGATGACTATAATGTATTCTATAGTATTACTTCAGTAAAATCACAAGATAAATATATATGCTAAACTCATAATCTTTTACAAGTCACTTTCTGTTGTAGAATATTTAAGGTGTGTTACATTTGTGCTGTGTAGCATTTGTTTAATGATGCAAAGACATATTGCATTCTTTTATGTTACATTTGTGTAACTCTGTGAAGCTGTGTTACTGTGCCTGTCTAAAACACCTGATGGTCTAATAAAGAACTGAACGTCCAATAGAGAGGCAGGAGGAAGGATAGATAGGGCTGGCAGGCAGAAAGAATATTAATAGAAAGAGAAATCTAGGAGAAAAGGAAGAAGGAATGAGAGAACAAGGAGAGGAGGACTTCAGGGTCCAGCCACCCAACCACCCAGCTACACAGCCAGACACAGAGTTAAGAGTGAAAGTAATATATACAGAAATACGCCGGGCGGTGGTGGCGCACGCCTTTAGTCCCAGCACTCAGGAGGCAGAGGCAGGTGGATCTTTGTGAGTTCGAGGCCAGCCTGATCTACCAAGTGAGTTCCAGGAAAGGTGCAAAACTACACAGAAAAACCCTGTCTTGGAAAAAAAAAAAAGATGTACAGAAATAAAAAAAGGAAAAAGCCCAGAGGCAAAGGGTAGATGGGATAATTTAAGTTAGGAAAGGTTGGCAAGGAACAAGCCAAGCTAAGGCCAGACATTTATAATTAAGAATAAGCCTTCATGTGTGATTTATTTGGGAGTTGAGCCCCCCAAAAGAATAAAGAATAATAAAACCACCAACAACATTTTGGTGTTCAATGTGGGGCTAGAGTAAAAGAAAATTCAACAACTCTCGAAGTTAGATGGCCTTTGGACTACACTAAAGCCAGATTGGTAGTTTACAGTTTATTTTCATACATGAGCTAAATATGCAAGATTAAAATTTTCATATGCCAAAACCTTTGTTAATGCCTTTTAAAGTAAAATTATATCTCTCTTAGCATCCTCCTACATCACTTTGATCTAGAGAAATTTGAATCAGTGATAATTTTAATAGTTATTCTCTGGGCTTTTGTTTGTTTATGGCTTTTGTGGTGCTGAGGATTGAGACCAGGGTCTCACACATATTATCTAAGAGCTTACCACTGTTCCCAAGTTTCCTTTGTATTCTGCACCTTGTGGGCCTAAAGATGCACTCCTTTTATTTCACACTCAACATTTCTGACAATGAATGGTCTTGCATAGTTTTTAGCAATGCTTTTTCTTTCTTAGTGGTTCATAAAACAACAAAACTTTTATTTGATATTGTTCTGGGGTATGTAAAATATAGGACAGCTGTTGAGACATGCATTCTCTAGGTTCTTAGAGTCATCCTAGTTCTATAAATACTCTCTCCTGGTTCTACTTCCAACCCACACAACTCTCAGTGAGGTTTGTCAGAAACTGTAAGTGGATGGATGCTCTGTTTAGATTTTTTTAACCTATTACATGAGATTAAACTCTTAAAGCAGGGAGGGCATGGTGGTGCCTGCCTTTAATTCTGTACTTGGGAGGCAGAGGAATGTGTATCCCTGGAATTTGTAGGCCAGCCTAGTCTACAATGAGTTCCAAGATAGCTAGAGCTATGTAAAGAGACTGTGTCTCAGAAAAAAACCAAAACAGCAACAACTCACAAAGAAAGTATATGAGATATGAGTGTATGAGGTAACAAATCATCAACCGTATACTGAGTCATCATTTGTACAGACAACATTAGTATTATGAAAGACCTGTTTGTAGCCCTTTATCGTAACCCCTGTTGGCCACTGAAGTGTCTTCCCTCTGACATTGTTGATAATCATTTCATGTCCTCTAAAAATTTACTTAACTTGTAAATCCTATAGTTACAATTGTGTATGTGTGCGTTCAAGTGTTTTTGTATAACATTGTAAGACTCCTTAGTGTTACTATATATAGATGCCACTCATCTCCACAGCATAATGATATTTTGTTATATGATACAACACAATTATGTATCTATTTCAGTTTCAGCAGAGCAACATCTCAATGTAGGACAAGGATGTTTAATGTTCCAATGGATTGTTATGTATATTTCCTCATATGCTTTGTACACACATTTGTTTATAAAATTGCCAGAGACAAAGGTATATTTACCTTCAACTCTAGTACATGATATGAGATATTTTTGAAAGATTTGTAATAAGTTAGACTCCCATTGCTGATGCTCCTCACCATTAGGTGTGGTATGATGAATGCAGGTCTGTGTTTTCCAGTGGCTGTTCCTAGTTACTAGTGAGATTGAGCACACATCCGTGTATTTATTGGCTCTAGGCTTTCTTTTTTGTGTGAATTGTATTCTCAGATATCCTCCCCCTGTATGGTGTTGTCCATCTTTGCCTTACTGATTTATAGGAGTCGTTTATGTGGACTGGACGTGAACCCTTTGTTTGTATGTATGATATTTTCCAAAGCTATCTCTTGTTTTTTCTCTCTATCTGATGGTGTCTTTTGGTGTGTAGGAGTCTGTAATTTAAGGTTGTTTTGAAGTCTTGTATGTTCAGTTTTTGTGAATACTCTCTGAAGTCATTTAAATGAAAACTATTTTTTTCCATAGCAGTCTATTGTATTATATGGATTTTGTAGTCCTCAATTTTTTCCTGTGTCCATGGATAAAGTTTCCAGCTAATTATGTTCAAGTAACTATGTTGTTTTCAATATCTTTTGTAGATTTTCCATTTTGAATGTTGATGCTATGTTACCTAGTAAACAAATTTGGAATTATCATATCATTTATTACTATCCTGTACACTTCTGTAGGGAGGTAATGTGCATGTTTGTGACAGGTACACATGACTGTACCAGTGTGTAGAAGCCAGAGGTCAATGTTGGATATCATTCCTCAGGTAGCATCTACCTTTTATTTTTTTGATTCAGCATCTCTCCCTGGAACTTTCTCAGTTATGCTAGGCTAGCTGGCCAGCAAGCTGCAGGGATCTTCCCGTCTCTACTTCCTATTGCTGAAATGTGCTACAGTGCCCAGTTATTTTGTATGGTGCTGGGTATCCAAACCCTGGTCCTTATGCTCATGCATCAAATGCTAAGAATTTAACCCCAAGAGTCTTTTTTATATTTATCTGGTATATACTTTTTCAGACTTGTTTCAGTCAGCAAGATTGACTTCTGCCAAATTTTTAAACTAATTTAAACATTTTTTACCTCACTACTGTGTACATGATGTATGTGGAGGTATATGCATGGCACAGCACATGTGTGGAGGATACAGGACAGCTTTGTGTAGTCATTCTTTCTTTCCACCCTTCCATGGGTCACAGAGATCAAACTCAGGTCATCAAGCTTGTGTGACTAGATCATAAGCATTCCTCTAAGATGTTTGCTTCAGAGCAACTTCTTGTTTGCTTGTTAGCTAAAGTTACTTAAATGAACATTATATTTGTAGTAATTGATAATCTCCAGGTATATATATATAAAAAGAACCTATGGAGGAAAATGCTACAACCAATATGAACACAGAGTGAATAAATCAAGATCTCAAAACAGAGAGTAGACATGGGGGCACCAAGATCAGTTGAGCCCAGGAAGCAAGGCCAGCCTGAGCTACACAGTGAAATAGTGTCCAAGCTGAGGCTGGTGACACAGGGATGTAATCCCAGCACTGAGGAGGCCAGGCCAGCCTGAACTGTACCTGAAGACCTTGTCAGGAAAGAGAGGGACAGGAGCAAGGAGAAGATGGGACAGAAAGAGAAAAGAGAGAGGGAATCCCATGTAAGGGAAGAAAGGGGGAGAGAAAAAAAAAGAAAAAACAAAACAAAAACCCCTGTAACAAACAAAAATAACAGACCTCAGTCAAAAGCATGCAAAGGTCAGTATGAATGAGCTAAAACATGACAAAGGTCAGTATGAATGTATGAATGAACTGAAACCACGTGCTAGGAGACAAACTACCTCAAAGCATAACCAACTATATGCTGTATCTGTGAAATGATTCTAAAACATAGTTTTAAAGTGTTGCTTAAAAAAAAAAAATGGCAATGCTGGATGATGGTTCAGATGGTAAAATCACTTCCTATGACCTGATAGATTTCCTGGACCCTTGGTAGGATAGAACTGACTTCTGAAAGTTGTTTCTCTGACCTACACACACACACACACACACACACACACACACACACACACACACACACACACACCCCTGGACCCTTGGTAGGATAGAACTGACTTCTGAAAGTTGTTTCTCTGACCTACACACACACACACACACACACACACACACACACACCACACTGTTTTCAGGCAGCAGGATGCCTCAGCTGGTGAAGCACTTGCCAGGACAAAGCAGTGTCCTGCCCCTGTCAGGTTGCTTTCTGACAGGTGTTTGAACCTCGGTCCTCATGAATATTAAGTAAGTTCTCATCCACTGAGTTACATCCCCAGCCATGTATTATCTTTTAAACCATTTATTATATTCCATTTTATGTATTTTAACTAGTTTTAGGTACATTAGGTGTTTTATTTTTGCATTCATGAATGAAATTGAATTTTCCTTTCTTACAGTATTGCCTTGTGAAATAAAGTTATATTGGGGATATAATGAAAAATTTTCTTTGTTATCTAAAATTTTATCAAAAGTGCAAAAAAACTTGAATGTTTGATAAAACTTAGCCTGTAAAAACCTTTATATAACATGTTTGTGGAAATTATTTTTATTATTTCTTTTATTTTTGAGATTATATGTAATTACATCATTTCTCCCTTCCCTCTCCTCCCCCAAGTCCTTCCACATACCTCTCCTTGCTCTCTTTCAAATTCATGGTCTCTTTTGTCATTGATTGTTGTTGTGTGCATATATGTATATGTACTCACATAGCTAATGTATGGATGTTTTCAAGGCTGACCTTGTGTTATTAGATAAGCAACCAGTGTGCATTTCTCTGGGGAAGACTATTTCTCTGTGGGATTGATTATTTTTAATTACTGATTTAATATTACTCATAATCATATGAATGTTCAAGTTTTCTGTTTTCTTATTTATTTTATGTATTGGTGTTTTGTCTGCATGTATGTCTTTGAGAGTATCGGATTCCCTGGAACTGTTACAAACAGTTGTGAGCTGCCATGTGGGTGCTGGGAATTTGAACCCAGGTCCTCTGCAAGAGCAGTCAGTACTCTTGACCACTGAGCCATCTCTCCAACCCCCCCTCCCCCGCAAGTTTTCTGTTTCTTATTGAGTCTATTTTGGCAAATTATCTCATTAACATTTAAAAAATTTTTATATAATGATCTTCGAAGAACTTTTTTTAATGTCTTTTAAAACTCTCTTACGCTGGAGATGGCCTTACTTTTGTGTTTTGCATTTTCACCATTTCAGACCTGACTCAGAGTCACCCTTGTCCTTCCCGCTTCCTTTTCACTGTGTTTTTACCTTTGCTCACCACTGTCACACAGGGTCATGGGAATTTAAATGTGGATGAGCAGTGGTTGCCTGGGGCAGGAAGAGAATCCCACAGGATTCTCTAGCTTATCTGGAGATTCTCAGGTTCTCTGGGGATCTTTTTCTTCTTTGGCTATTCTCCTGTGTTTATGTTAAAATGCTTCAGATTAGTAAGCCTCGCTTTAAGTGTAGGTATCTAGACAAGGCTTTGTGACCAAGAAATTAACAGGCCATGCTAACGTGCCATTTTTTAAGGTACTTAAGTCTTTATAGTAGAATTATTATAATTCTGTCTTTACTACTAAGTATTTTAGAGTTTGCTCGCCAGGGCTTACAAAACCGAAGTGTTAATTTTAAGGATCAAATTGGAATATACCATTTCACTTTCTCCTTTTCATCCTTGATCTTCCCAGTTCTGATAGCATTAGCAGTGATGAGGAAGAACTCAGGACTTTTGGAAGCAGCGACAGTGAAAGCAGCACTCCCGAGAACGTGGGGCCACCTCTCATCATGGATGAGAACAGCTGGTTCAACAAGTGTAAGAGAGTCAGACAGAAATACCAGCTTACCCTGGAGCAGAAGGTATTGGTCAGTTGTTAAAGTCGCTTCATTTGTCTCTGTATTTCACCTTTGGACTGTCACTATTCAAAGTTCCTTTAACTAAAGAAAAGTGCGTACTCACTTGTTGCTGGAGGGCTTCTCTCCAGGCTCCCCAAGCCCCGCAGTCCCACAATCCACGTATAAAATAATCACTCAGACACTTATATCACTTATAAACTGTAAGACCGTGGCAGGCTTATTGCTAACTGTTCTTTTATCTTAAATTAACGCATTTCTACAAATCTATATCTTGCTACGTGGCTTGTGGCTTACCAGCATCTTCACATGCTGCTTGTCCTGGCGGGTGGCTGGCGGCTGGCTGGCGGCTGGCTGGCGGCTGGCTGGTGGCTGCAGTCAGTCCTTCTGCCTTCCTGTCCTTTTATTTCTCCTCTCTGTTAGTCACGCCTATCCTTCCTGCCTAGCCACAGCTGATCAGGTTTTATTTATTGATCAATCAGAACAACTTGACATACAGACCATCCCCCAGCACAGCCAAGTGCATACCATCTCAGACACCTGCACTCAGGCCCATGGTCCTAATCATCCTCTATGCGGACCTGCTGGGTAACGCCACAAAGAACCCAAGAAGGGCTCCCACAGGACATACAGAACATCCCACAGCACTCACTGCTGTTCCCTCTATTTCTGAATCAAATCTTATTAAAAATCAAAAGAGATACGAGGTGGTGAAAGACCCCCGGCTGAGATCTTTCTCCGGGAGAGACCCCAAACCCAAGGAACACACCGAAACCACAGATCAGATGCAAAAGCAAGAGGGTTTATTTAGACCAGGTACCTGGGGCGAAGTCTCTTGGAGGACTTGCGCGCTTTCCTAGGGCAAGGGGGACTTTTTATGGGATCCCAGGGGCAGAGGCGCGGTTACAGAAGCGAGAAGCATAGTTACAGGGTCCCTATTGGTTGTTTCAAAGAAGGCCAGGGTGAACTTGGGGTCATATGTGTGTGGCTGATTTGGCCTTGTCCAGGCCAGCTGCTTATTCCTCAAGGCCAGGGGCCCGCCATAAAATATCAACTGTCTTACTCCCAAGGCTGCTGACCACAGTTATCTCTCTCAAGGCTGGCCATAGCTATCTCTGTCAAGGCCGGGTAGCTGGCTATGGCTGTGAACTCCTGTTTTTCTGATTCCTGCAGAATGGCGTTTCTAAGGCCAAGTTATTGGGGGGGGCATAACATCGGCCCAACGCCCCATATCCTCATAATGGAGCGGGGGTCTTTCATTCCCCCATTTTCTTTTGTACCAAATGAAATCTTTCATTTTAGGATGGAGAATAAGGGGTTAGCTCTATCTCTGACTGTCTGAGCCTCTGATATTGTTTGGTTAGGATCAAAGCCTGGGCAACAGAAACCTTATCCTTGATGAATTGCACCAATCTGTTGAGGATGTATGACCCAAACAATAAAATGAGCAGGAGGACGATTAGGGGGCCCATAATGGTGGAGACAAGGGTCATAAACCACGGTGACCTTTGGAACTATCTTTTAAATCATTTTTGTTGAGCATGGCTACTTGGAGCTGTCTGAATTGGCCGGTCTCCATAAGGGCTGCAGTCTTGTATCTACCCCAGCAGCTATTCCGCCCATGGTAATTTTTTTCAGTAACAGGGCCAGCGTCAGGGAAACAGGCTCTCTGGTGATGTCCCTCCTTATGTCAGGAGGACTATTAGGGGGATCAAGGGGACCCCCGGGTGAGTCTTATCTTTAGTGGGTTTGGAGAGCGTTGAACTAGATGTCTCGGTGCCCTCAGCTTCGTCGGGTTCCTTGGCAGTCTTTACATGTGACGTGTGGACCCAAGCCGCTGTCCCGTCAACCTCGGCTCTAGGTTCCTGGATTGATGGCGTCGGACCTAGACAGAGTCCCCAATCTTGAATGGGTGAGGCATCACCGGGCGGTTCAGTTGCTCCCGGCAGGCAGGGGTTTTTGCACCGTCTTTTGCATCAATTGGAGGGCTAGTGGCAAAAGAGGAGATATCAGAGTAAAGGAAATTTACAATTGGTGGGGGAGCCCCATACATGATCTCGAACGGGGTTAGGCCATGAGGCCCAGGAGTGTTCCGGGCTCGGTAAAGGGCTAGGGGGAGTAGGAGCACCCAATCTCTAGTGCCAGTTGCAAGCGTTAATTTGGTTAAAGTCTCCTTAATGGTTTTATTTGCACGTTCTACCTGTCCTGAGCTCTGGGGGCTGTATGCACAATGAAGTTTCCAATCGATCCCCCGTAGCCTGGCCACCTCCTGACTTACCTGGGAGACGAAGGCGGGCCCATTGTCTGACCCCAATATCTGGGGTATTCCATACCTGGGAAAGATGTCATCTAGGAGTTTTTTTGGTTACCACGTTAGTGGTCTTTTTTTCTTGGTAGGCAAGGCCTCTGTCCATCTATGATGTAAGCGTGTCGCTCGGGGCTTTATTTCGCCCCCATTTTTTTTGTTAGTTCCTGGTCCTCCGGGCTTCCGCCATCCGGAGGGCCTGGGTCAGCGCGATCAGCTCTGCCTTTTGGGCCGATGTTCCAGGTGGCAGTGGTGAGGTCCAAACTATCTCCGATTCGGTGGTGACGGCTGCTCCAGTCCTCCGTTCTCTTTCTTGGAGGAAGCTGTTCCCATCCATGAACCAGGCAGCAGGGTTGCGGGGTTGAGGGAGACAACTGGTCTGCACACCATTCGATCTGAGGGCTGCTGGACCAGAGCTTTTACCGCATGGGAGGATAACACAGTTAATGGCTGTCCCAAAGTCAGTTTCCCTGCATCCTTGAGCAAAACAGCAATGGCTACCACATGTAGACAGGGGGGCGGGCCATCCTGCAGCTACCGGGCTTTCATGGCCCCAGTCTCTGTATCAACATTTCTTTTGCAAAGCCTGAGTTCTCGTCCACGAACAGTTTAAAGGGCTAGGACTTGTAGGGGGCTCCCTTTGGGTCCTGTCCAGATGTCAGCTGAACCTTTTTTTTTTTTTTTTTTTTTCGGTGGTCCTTTGATACCTCCTGTTACCTGTGGCCCCCTGGACCAAAGCTGTGCGGTCATTGAGAGAGCCTCCGGTATGGGTCAGGACTGAATGTTGAGCCCCGGTGTCCACTAGGAAGGTCACTGGCTGCCCCCCCATCTTGAGAGTTAGTCTGGGCTGGGGGGGGGGCGCTCCTGGCCGTGACCTTCCCAATCTTCCAGATTGAGGACCCTTGGCTTAGGTCTCCGAGACCCTTGAGGCTTTTTTTTTTTTTTTTTTTTGATCAGTCACGAGCCCAATGTCCTCTCTGTTTACAGTAAGCACTTTGTCTTTGTCAAGCAGTGTCCTTTTTAAGTCTCCCGTCCTAACGTCTTAACTCCCTCTCTGACCTGTCCCTGAGACATTACAGTGGCCAGGACTTTTTTGTTTGTTTTTCCTCTCCCTCCATGTCTCTCTAAGTTCTTTTTTTAAAAACGCGCTGCCGGCGTCTCTTTCTGGTAACCTGAGCCCAATCGGTAGGGGGTTAGAGCCCCTGGAGACCCGCTAAGAGCAACTGGCCATAGAGATGTAGGCGTTCCCTACCTTCGCTGCTTTGTCCCGCCTTCCTCGTAGGCGACCAGCAATTGGGGAGGAAGCAGGAACTCATCCTCCGCTGTTTGGGGGCCGCTGCAGGAGCCGCCGGTCCCTCCGGCGCTGTCGGGGGGGTTGTAACACTCGGGGCGGGGTGACTCGGCGTCCATGGGTGACGCCGCCCCCTAGTCACCTTTCCCATATTGGGCCGGAGCCGGTCGTGGCACATCGCTGTGGGTCGCCGGCCAGGGGGCGGTCCCTCGCCGACCCCATCCCCGGCCCCGCCTGCGTGTCCCTGCCACATCCCGTGTCCGCCTGCGCCGCCGCTGCCGACTGTGCCGCTCGGCCGCCCTCCGCGCTATCCACCGCCCCTCCGAGCGAGCGGCTGTGGGGCGTTGCCGGGACCGAGGCCGCCTGCGCCGCCGCAGGCTCCCCGCCACCCGGGTCCGGCTGGTCGCCGGCCCCGCCCCTGGCCCCGCCTGTGTCGCCGCGGGCCTCCGCCGCCCGGGTCCCGGCCAGCCGCGCCGGGGGCCGCCGCACGCGCGCGCGCGCGCCGCCGGAGGGCAGGTCCGAGCCCGAGTAGGCGCGGGTGCGGCCGTTGGCGGCGGGGCCACTCTGCTTGGTGCCCATGTCCGCGCCGCCCCGGGCCTCCGCGATCAGATTCCCCTGGTCTGCACCAGCTCCAAGTCCGCTGTTAGGCGCCACGCGGAAAACCACGGCCCGGCGGGGCGGACTCCTCCGCCCGCACGGGAGACATGGACAGCCGGGGAGAGCGGGGAGTGAGGGGAGCCCCCCCCAGCGCCGTCCCGGACCCCCGCGACCGCGCCGCGGCCGCGCGGACGGGAGGAGGCGCGGGGAGCTCCGGCACCCGCCGCCGCCACCGCCATCACCGCTGACGGCCTGCGGGGACTGGGCAGGGGGCGTCCCGGCGCCCTAGCTTCCCGGCAGCCCTGCCTGCGCGTTTCCTTTTCCCGCACCCGCCTGCAAGCCTGCCCGCGCGCCCGCCTGCGCCGGAGCAGCGGCCCGCGGGGAGAGGAAAAGACTTGCTGGTGTGGGGTTAGGGAGGAACAGGGAGTGGGAGGGATCCGCCGATCTGGCTTCCTCGGCTCCGGGATTCGGCGAGCGCTGCTGCCGCCGGGGGGCTGAGGGGAAGAGAAACGGCTTAACCCATGGGGGAGGTTCTGTTGTCAGGAGTCTCCACATGGCAATGTATGGGACCTGGTCCGGGTGGCCATGGGGACTGGAAGCAAAAACTTTTTTTTCTCCACCTGTGAAATAAGACTGAGGTTAAAGGTTCCCTGATGAGGCCATCTTATATCTATTTTTTTTTTTCTTGATTACGACTCCTTCGTTGTTGGCTCGTGTCTTTCTTTACGTCTGACCAGTGTTTAAGCATGAGGCTCAAGGGGGTGGTGACAGTCTGTCCTATGGCTGTTTCTAGGAGGAGAACGGTTAAACAGAAAACAAAAAACGACAGACCAATATAAATAAGACTAACACTCGCTGCGCGGCTTCGGTTCCAAACCGAAAGCAAAACCAGAAAAACCGTGCCCCCAGAGGGGTCTTCAGACCGTGCCACAGAGGGCACTTCAGATGAACCGTGGAACGTCTTCCAGGTTCCCAGATTCCCCTAGGACGTCTCCCAGGGTTCAGTGGCGAAGTCCAGACCCGTCGGTCCCCCCTTTCAGATCCACTGACACAGACAGATTATCAGACGCAGGCGCGGAGACAAACAAACAACATTTAACACTCAGACAAACAGACAACCCTCAGACTGGACAGGGATGACATAAATCAAGGCCGGCCGGCTTACCTCCTGATGGTGGGTCGGTGGTCCCAGGGAGGGGTCTCAATCCCCGTACGGGCCACCAAATGAAAGACCCCCGGCTGAGATCTTTCTCCGGGAGAGACCCCAAACCCAAGGAACACACCGAAACCACAGATCAGATGCAAAAGCAAGAGGGTTTATTTAGACCAGGTACCTGGGGCGAAGTCTCTTGGAGGACTTGCGCGCTTTCCTAGGGCAAGGGGGACTTTTTATGGGATCCCAGGGGCAGAGGCGCGGTTACAGAAGCGAGAAGCATAGTTACAGGGTCCCTATTGGTTGTTTCAAAGAAGGCCAGGGTGAACTTGGGGTCATATGTGTGTGGCTGATTTGGCCTTGTCCAGGCCAGCTGCTTATTCCTCAAGGCCAGGGGCCCGCCATAAAATATCAACTGTCTTACTCCCAAGGCTGCTGACCACAGTTATCTCTCTCAAGGCTGGCCATAGCTATCTCTGTCAAGGCCGGGTAGCTGGCTATGGCTGTGAACTCCTGTTTTTCTGATTCCTGCAGAATGGCGTTTCTAAGGCCAAGTTATTGGGGGGGGCATAACATCGGCCCAACGCCCCATATCCTCATAATGGAGCGGGGGTCTTTCATTGGCAGGTTGGCGGTGCCCAGCAGGAACTCCCTACAAGACACAAAACAGCTGAGGAGGCTAGGCATGAGGGCACAAGTGTGTAGTCTCAGCATTTAGGAGAAGACAAAAGGATGAGAGTTGGAGGCTAGCCTAGGCTGCAGAGCAAGACCCTATCTTAAATACAGCCAAGGGCTGAGCAAGGGTAGCTTAATGGTAGAGCATGTACATTGCATGCACCAATCACTGGGTTCCATCCCCAGCATCACAGAGCAGCCCTTGGGCAGAAGCTACTTAAAGCTGTGACTGTAGGAAAACAGTGACGCTCAGCATCCTACACAGCACTTGGAGAAATCCATGCACTTTCATAGTGAGTCAGGTTGTTAGCATCGATGGTATAAGGACTTCAAGGTGAACGAGGAAGAGACCCAGTGAGCACAGCTGGACCAGCACTGTGCAGAGGTGCAGTGGGAACACAGTGACCCAGACTGAACAGGATGACTAGGCACTAGAGAATTCTCTCCACTTTTCAGCATATGTTTGGGAAGCTATTTTGAAAAAGTCTTGTCTGAGCTTGCTACTCCAGGAATCAAAGTGCCTTGCACCTGTTTCCAGGAACTGGCAATAAACATGATTACGGTACTGAGTTGGAGCCTGGTCCCCTAGGAGAATTCTGTTCCAAGTGTAACCTGTCTATGACAGGGAGGGGAACTGAGTACAGTTCCTCTTTAAGACTGTCAGCTGACTCTGCTTAAGAGATAAGTAGAAACACTAGAGCCCTGGGCATTAGCAGTGACTGGCAGGGCCCATGCTGCCCAACCCTGTTGCTGTGGGATGTTCTGTATGTTAATGTGTTGCTCTGATTGATTAATAAATAAAACACTGATTGGCCAGTAGCCAGGCAGGAAGTATAGGTGGGACAAAGAGAGAGGAGAATTCTGGGAAGTGGAAGGCTGAGGCAGAGAGACGCTGCCAGCTGCTGCCATGACAAGCAAGAAGTAAGGTACCAGTAAGCCATGAGCCATGTGGCAAGGTAGATTTATAGAAATGGGTTAAGATATAAGAACTAGATAACAAGAAGCCTGCCATGGCCATACAGTTTGTAAACAATATAAGTCTCTGTGTTTACTTGGTTGAGTCTAAGCGGCTGTGGGACTGGTAGGTGAGAGAGATTTGTCCTGACCGTGGGCCAGGCAGGACCAGAAAAACTCCAGCTACACCCTGTTGTTGACTTATAACCTCATATCCTCTCACGACCCCTGAGTGGCCACCACAGATAGTGCTAGGGATCCCGATGCCCTTTAGTATCCTCTGTACCCCCTTCACCCCATGAGGTATGCAGAGCAAGTGTTTGCAGAATAAACCTGCAGGGGCCTGTGTGCTAGCTCTAGATCTTACTCTAGAGCAGTGGTTCTCAACCTTCCCACTGCTGAGACCCTTCATACAGTTCCTCATGTGGTGCTGACCCCCAACCACAACATTGTTCTCGTTGCTACTTTGTAACTGTAATTTTGCTAGTTATGAATCATTATGTAAATATATGTGTTTTCTGGTGGTCTTTGTTGACCCCTGTGAAAGGGTCATTCATCCCCCCCAAAAGGGTTGTGACCCACAGGTTGAGAACCACTGCTCTAGAGCAAAGGCACTCAAAGGTATTTCAAATGCTGGTGCCACCTGTCAGGAACAAGTGGATGAGGAAAGGAATGAAAAGGACCTGCATTTGCTCTCCTGGAGGCGCACATGACTAAGAAATGTGGAAGAAACTGATCACAGAGGGTGTGTATCTACTTTAGTAGAGGAAATTTTCATTTTTATTTTAAAATTTTAATTTTCTATTTGTGTGTGTGTGAGTGTGTGTATGCATGCACACACATGGATGTAACTGTCACAAAATACATGTGGAGGTCAGGGGACAGCGTTGGGGAGTAGGTCTTCTCCTTGTCCCATGGATTTCAGGGTTGACATAAGTGACTAGGCTTGAACAGCAACCGCTTTCCCTTGCTGATCCATCCCTCTGGCCTGTCTTATCTGACTTGCTTGTATTTATTCTTTGTTGTTGCTGTTTGTTTTCCTGTTTCTGTGTGGTTCTGAGGAGCAAGCCTAACATTTTGAGCACATTTGCTTGACTCTGTTGCTAAGCTATGTATTCCCAGCCCACACATTAATATTCCCATGACCCTGTGTTGATTGAACCTCGGTACATACTTAAAGAACAGAGGATACCTAGCCGCTGGTAGGCATGGCTGAGCTAAGATCCCTTCTTAGACATCCGTCCCCATAGCAACAGCAGAGAGTAAGGTTGTAGACACTGCACCTGAAAGACCTCTACATGGGCTTTCTCCAGACCCTGTGTCAGACTGTCCCTTGCAAACAGATCTGGAAAAGTAGGCACAATGAGTTTGTTCCATCAATCAGATACTCTGTTGTCTATGTCACACCACAGCAAGCCCACTCTTCTGAGACCTACAGAAAAGGGAGGTCCTTCAGACTCCAAATTAGCATACATTGTATAAAAGCCCCATTTCCAAGCAAAGGAGCTACAGGGAAGCAGTACACCATAAAATAAACCTACATCCAAGGTCATGTTACCTAGAGAAACTGCTTACTATGAAGACCCCTCATAAAAGCTGTGACAAAATGCCTCATTTGAGAGAAATAATTTAAAGGGAAAAATAAAATGTTTTATTTGGTTTCCAGGTTCAGAGTTTTCAGTCCATATCTGACTTAGTCCATTGCTTCCAGGATGGTGGTAAAACAGAACATCATTATTTCACGAGCCTGTTGTAGACAAAGCTGCTCCCCTTATGGTGGTAAGGAAACCGAAAGAGTTAAAAGCGACAAGGACAACGTGTAGCTCTAGAAACATGCATCTGCCCTCTTTTCTCAACTAGGCCCTACCTCCTTCAGTTCCCAATGGCTTGCAGTAATCTATTAAGCTAAGTGGATTAACTCATTGATGAGGTTTGAGTCCTCATAATCCAAAATTCTCTGAGCAGGGCTATATTGGGGGCCATGTCTTCAATGAATGAGCCTTTGGAAGACTTTCTATACTAAAACTATAATAAAACTAGAAAAATACCCATCTCAACAGATGCTTATGCACAAAATTCAACATAACAATCAGGAGACATTAGTGCAAAGGGGCATGATCACTTAAAAAGTTCATAATTTGCCGGGCAGTGGTGGCGCACGCCTTTAATCCCAGCACTCGGGAGGCAGAGGCAGGCGGATCTTTGTGAGTTTGAGGCCAGCCTGGGCTACCAAGTGAGTTCTAGGAAAGGCGCAAAGCTACACAGAGAAACCCTGTCTCGAAAAACCAAAAAAAAAAAAAAAAAAAGTTCATAATTCTCTTGTAATTGATTCCAAAGATATCAAAATGAATATACCAACAGATATGCCAAATAATTAAAAAAGAATGCTTTTTAAGAGTACTTAATAACAGCCATAGTTTGACATGAATTTAATCCCAGTGCTCAGGAGACTGAGGCAGGAACATCACTATAGGTTTGAGACCACCCCGGGCTACATAGTAAGACTCTTGTCTCAAAAATGAATAGCTATTCTGAAAAGAACCAAACAGATTTCTGGGGAATGAAAACCTTAATAAGAATCTTTAAAATGAAGTTGGAAGCTCCACTCCTAGAGTGGATCAAGCAAAAGATAGGATGTCCAGGCTTAACACACACCCATGTATGTATGTGTATATGTATATATGTATATGTATATATGTGTATATGTGTATATGGATATATGTATGGATGTAGATGTGGATGTATATGTGTGTGTATATATGTGTATATGTGTGTATGTATGTGTTTATATATGTATGTATGTATTAAGGTGTGAGATCTCTAGGACATCATTAGAAGATTAAAGGTCAGTAGGTCAGTAGGTAAATGATAGATTTGTATATAGACTGACTTAACATATGTATATGCTTATTAGACATAGAAAAGAGGCTCAAAATATAGAAAACCTTTTTACTGAAATAGTAGAAAATTTCTCAAATCTTGGGAAATATATGGCCATCCAGATACAGGAGGTATTTATGACCCCAAATAGACATGACAACAGAATCACCTCTTCATGACATAGCTGAACTGTTGAAAGTATAGAACAACAACAAAAAATGAGTATTAAAAGGTGAAGAAGCCTCAACTCGAATTTCAAGGCAAACCTGTCAGAATAGCAGCAACTTTCCCAGCAGGAATTCGCAGGACCAGGGGGTGTGGAATAGTCTGTCTGACATGTGGGGTGTGGAATAGTCTGTCTGACATGTGGGACATGGAATAGTCTGTCTGACATGTGGGACATGGAATAGTCTGTCTGACATGTGGGACGTGGAATAGTCTGACATGTGGGGTATGGAATAGTCTGTCTGACATGTGGAGTACGGAATAGTCTGTCTGACGTGTGGGACATGGAATAGTCTGTCTGACATGTGGGGTATGGAATAGTCTGTCTGACATGTGGGGTACAGAATAGTCTGACATGTGGGGTGCAGAATAGTCTGTCTGACATGTGGGGTGTGGAATAGTCTGTCTGATGTGTGGGGTATGGAATAGTCTGTCTGACGTGTGGGACATGTAATAGTCTGTCTGACATGTGGGACATGGAATAGTCTGTCTGACATGTGGGGTATGGAATAGTCTGTCTGACATGTGGGGTACGGAATAGTCTGTCTGACGTGTGGGATACGGAATAGTCTGTCTGATGTGTGGGGTATGGAATAGTCTGTCTGATGTGTGGGGTGTGGAAGAGTCTGTCTGACGTGTTGGGTGTGGAATAGTCTGTCTGATGTGTGGGTTACGGAATAGTCTGTCTGACATGTGGGGTGTGGAATAGTCTGGCTGACGTGGTGTGTGGAATAGTCTGTCTGACATGGGACAGAAAGTACCTACGAACCTAATCATTGTGCCTCTCAAAGTTAACCTTCAGAGCATTAAAGACTTTCCAGTAGCGTAAGCTAAGACAATTCCTGACCCCTGGACTAGCACTCGAGTAGATAATTAAGGACGCTGGTATGTAGCTCAGATGGCAGACTACTTGCCCAGTGTACACAAAGTAAGAGAAGATGGAAGACAGTGGAGATATGATCAAAGTGTGATATATGCATGTATAGAAATATCCCTGTGAAACCCATCAATTTAAACAATACTTATTAATAACTAACATAAAAATAAAAGATAAGTTTTAGGAAAGGCTTCTGTTAAACTTCTCTTAATTTTGTTATAAAATGAAACTTCAAAAAAAATTATATTTTTTTATATTTGAGATGTTAATTCCTGTGAGCAACTTTATGAAGTTATTTATGAAATTCAGTGATAGCTTTAGCACATAGATGTCTACTTGTTAAATTTGACTATTTTAGCAATTCTTGTGTCCTTAGGACTGAACTGGGCAAAGTAGATGAAAAAAAGAAATAAAAAGTAAAATAAAGAAACGTGACTGCTCCTAGGTATGGTAGAGGAAATGGTTTATTGTAGATAAAAGGGAGACATAGTCAGAGGCAGGGACATCTGGAGGAGGTCAGAGCGGACATGTCTAGACTGAGCTGTACACGTGGGATGAAGTGGGGAGAGATGGGAACCAGGTGCAGCAGCCAGGAGACCCCAAAGGTACAAAGAGCGTGGATAACAAGCGTGGTTGGATTATATAGGGAAGAGCAGCCCAATGCCCTGGGCTGGAGAGTTGGGTAGTGGCACAGGAGGCCTGTGACAGAGAGAGACGGAGGGATGCAGGGAGAACCTGGCTGCCAGAGTCTGCTTTGCATGTGAAATAGGCACCTCAGCCATTTGTGCCTGGTTTGAAACCTAACAGTAGATAGACTCAATAATAGAAAAACTCAGCCTCAACTCAAGTCCATTGAGTTTGTAACCTTCACTTTTAAACCACATTATGTTTTACTTATTTCATTCTTCAAATTTAACATATGTATGGAAAGCCAGGAGAATTTGCAAGAGAAATATTAGAACAATTAAAATACAATCAGGAAAATGTTTACAAATACAAATAGATTTCCTTTTCTTAATTTTTAAAAATTTATCTATTTTTATTTACTGGTTCTTTCTTGTATACATATTTTTGTTTAATTTATTTTTTACATCCCTACCGGTTTTTCCTCCCTCCTTCTCAGCTCCTCTCTCCCACCTCCCCTCTGCCCACCCACCCTCCCCCATCCACCCCTCCTCCATTTCTATTCAGAAAAGGGCAGGCCTCCCATGGATATCAACAAAACATGGCATCTCAAGTTGCCATAAGGCTAAGCACCTCCCCTAATATAAGGCAGGGACAAGGCAACCCAGGATGAGGAATTGGGTACCAAAAGCCCACAGAAGAGTCAGAGACAGACCCTGCTCCCACTGTTAGGAGTCCCACAGGAAGACCAAACTACACTACTGTAACCTATGTGCAGAAGGCCTAGGTCAGTCCCACGCAGGCTCCCTGGTTGTCAGTTCAGTCTCTGTGAGACCCTGCGAGGCCTGGTTAGTTGATTCTGTGGTTTGTTATGGTGACCTTGACCCTCTGGCTCCTACAGTCCTTCCTTCCCCTCTTCCATAGGATTCCCCGAGCTCTGCCTCATGGTCGGCTGTTTCCATCAGTTGCTGCATGACGCCTCTCTGATATCAACTGGGCGAGGCACCAATCCCAGCACATCCCATAGTCTGGACAGATCAGAGGTTGAAGGTTATGTGACTGGATTGGTCTCCCGGTCCCTCCACTGGAAGTCTGCCTGGTCACCGGTGAAGGCCAGTTCAGGCTACATATCCACTATTGCTAAGTGGGTCATCTTAGCTGGGGTCATCCTTGTGGATTCCTGGGAGTTTCCCTTGCACTAGGTTTCTACCTGACCCCCAAAGCCCCCCTTTTTCTAGTGTCCTTCAGTACTTTCCCCTCATCCCCTGTTGCCTTTTTAAAAAATTGTTGCTGCCTTTTAAGCCACAGCTGTCCAAATCAGCAACTGCAACTGTTGCTATCAGCAGCAGTAGGGCTGCAAGAGTTGCAGCCTGGGGAAATTCTGTTCCCTCGGGCACCCACTCTTTTAAAGCTACAAAGGAAACTTAACTGAATCTCTGTCATTTAAAGAACTCAAGGTTCAAATGGTAAAGTGGAATTCTGCTGCTCAGAGAGGCTGAATAGCAAGTAGCTCACCTCCTCTCCTTGCTTGCACCCTCCAAAAAGCCCTCATGCTTCCCCTTGCCCCTCCTTATAAACCCTCTTCCACCTGGCTCCTCCCTACCACTTCCTGTCAGCTAGTTGCTGACTCAGCCTCCTGACCCGAGGTGAATTTTATTTACTCAAACATATCTTTGCATCATTAAACAAATGTTTCAGAGCATAAACAAAAGCAACATACCTTAAAATAATATTCTACAACATTTCCCCCTTCTTGTCTAAACAAAAAACGAAAAGTTTTAACTTTAACATAAGACTGTACACAATAAGAACAACTATCAAGTAAAGATTACATTCACAATGTAATGAATTCCAGTTCATTTGTATCTGGCAAATTAAAAGAAAATACTCCATAATCTATTCTATCTTATTGAATCTAAAGTTTTATACCTAACTTACTCTCTATCATAACTAAGGAAAACTGCAACTATAACTATCTAGTCTTTAACTCCATCAAAGACCCCAGAAGGATGATATTATTGGGTAAACAAAAAGTGCATTGCAGACAACTTCCAGAACTCTAGAAATGATATCTGACTGCCTGACAGTTACCCAAAGTTCCTACTGAAACCTTGAATTCATCTTCAGTCTATAGGCCTAGAGTATCTGGCAGACTTTTCAATGAAGCAGGAAATTAGAAGGACTGTTTTGCCTTGTATTGGCAAAGTTTGTCAGTCACTTTCCTCCTTGTCTTGCAAAATATCTGGCAGTTTATTCTGTGAATCAGGAACTCTGAAGGACCATCCCACCTTGTTTTGGCAAAGTTCAGCAGTCACTTTCCTGTGGGTCCTGCATGTCCAATTTATACAACATACTGTCAAGCAGTCCAGGCAAGAGCAGTTTCTTGCCCAAATGGCTAGCCTTGCAACATTGAAAGCAAACTCCAGAAGGAGTTTCTTTGATACCCATGATCTCTGAAGTAAATTGGTGCTGCCAGGAGCAGATGTGTCTAATTGTCATGAGAAGCCCAAAGTTAGCAAAACATTTAAAATGTCATATTATGTAGGTCTTTGAAAGATTTGAAGACCATCTATCTGTCTAAAATATATCTCTATATGATCTGGAAAGCATACCTAGCATATCTACAATTTTGATTGTTATAAATAATTAACCACTAACCTATGTTTCCTGATTATCCTATATAGTTTTTAATAATAGCTTTCAAAAACTAGAACTTCACCCTACATTTCCAAATGAACAGCATAGGCACAATACCTATGTAACAAAAACAACCTTAAATTTTTATCAATATACAAAAATCCTTTAAACAAGATTTAAGCTTTAATAGCATTTCCTTTGCAAATATGGGTACCCTTGTGTTTGGGGCATAGATGTTGACATCATCTTGGTGGATTTTTCCTTTGATGAGTATGAGCTGTCCTTCCCTCTCTCTTTTGATTAATTTTGGTTTGAAGTCTATTTTGTTAGATATTAGAATAGCTACACAAACTTGTTTGTTGGGTCCATTTGCTTAGAAAATCTTTTTCCATCCCTTTACTCTGAAGTAATGTTTGTCTTTGATGTTGGGTATGCTTTTTGTATGCAGCAGAAGGATGGATTCTGTTTTTGTATCCATTCTTTTAGCCTGTGTCTTTTTATTGTGGAATTGAGTCCATTAATATTGAGAGATTGTTAATTCCTGTTATTTTGTTGTTAGTGGTGGTGGTGGTAGTGGCGTGTGTGTGTGTGTGTGTGTGTGTGTGTGTGTGTGTGTGTGTTATTTCCTGTTTTCATGAATTGTAGTTAACCTCCTTAGGTTGGAGTTTTCATTCTAGCACCTTTTGTAAGGCTAGATTTGTGGATATTGTTTACATTTGACTTTATCATGGAATATCTTGTTTCCTCCATCTATGGTGATTGAAAGTTTTGCTAGGTATATTAGTCTAGGATGGCATCTGTGGTCTCTTAGAGTCTGCAGGACATCTTTCCAGCCTCCTCTGACTTTTAGAGTCTCCATTTGAGAAGTCAGGTGTAATTCCAATAGGTCTAGATTCATGTGTACTTGGCCTTTTCCCCTTGTGGCTTTTAATATTCTTTCTTTGTTCTGTACATTTCATTTTTTTGATTATTATGTGTTGGGGGAACTTTATTTTGTGGTCCAATATATTTGATGTTCTATAAGCTTCTTGTGCCTTTATAGAAATGTCCTTCTTTAGATTAGGAAAGTTTTCTTCTGTGATTTTGTTGAAAATAGTTTCTGGGACCTTGAGCTAGGATTCTTCTCCTTTTTCTTTTCCTATTATTCTTAGATTTGGTCTTTTCATAGTGTCCCAGATTTCTTGGTCGTTTTGTGCCAAGAACTTTTTATATTTAACATTTTCTTTGACCACGGTATCAATTTCTTCAATCATATATTCTATGCCTGAGATTCTTTCTTCTGTGTCTTATGTTCTGTTGTTGATACTTGTATCCATAGTTTGTGTTCAGTTACCTATATTTTCCTGCTGGAGGCTGTGGCAATATATAGCAGATGGCAATTGATAGTTCAGGTGTTGACCCACCAGATGAATAATTCTTTGATGGGGAGCACCTTTTGGCAATGACCATGGGGTTACAAACTATAAATGACTGATTGTTTCTGTCTGTAGTTTTTCTCATATGCCATTACATTTGTTCCCTAAAAACAGCTATGGCTATTTTCTCCACTGCTTATGTGTTTACTTATGAATATATTCTATCTATTGAACATACATATAGCTGTGGATGGTCAGAAAGATGATTTCTGCTTAAGCTGTATAATTCTGATGAATAGAAATAATACTAGGATATTTTCATAACTCAGACTGATGTAGGAAGATGACAGTATGCTCAGCTACAAAGATGGCTTTTTCAGATTCAAAATAGACTAGTTGCTCCTGCAAAATATGCACAAAGGCAAGTTCCCAGATGTCTGTTTGTTGAACCAAAGTCAAGCTGATAACATTAAGACATAAACTCCCTGCAGCAATTGACTTTCTGCACATACCCCTAACCTCAAGGTTCAGCCAACTAACTGTTTATTGTTTAAGTCCTGATTTCAATGTCACTGTCTGGGAACCCTGATCACGTAGAACTATGTGCCTGCTTTACTCACCATGCCTGGTCAGCACAACCTTCCTAGCCTGAGAGAAACTATGTGACTTAACATATGTTATTAGAATGGTTCAGACCCTGAAAATGTAACTCATATTTGTCCATACTTTTGCTATTGAAGATGAATGATATGGTATAGATGCAGACAGAGCTATGTAGAGAATACAGAGATATGTATATAGGGCAGAAATATATATGTAGAGGAAAATGAATAAATGAGAGAGTGAATGAATGATGTAATACTATATGAAGAAATACAGCAGAATAAAGAGAAGAAATATATATAGAAGAGAGATGTATATAAAAATGAAGGATAAATAAATGATGTAGAAGAGAGATATAGAAAGATATGTAGGAGTAGAGATGGGTAATATGAGAAAGCTATGAGAACTGTATGAGAGAGCCATGAGATTTTATATATAGAGATAGATAGAAGAGATATATATAGGTGAGATATATAACTATATAGAAAAGATATGGAAAATGTAGCTATATGAAGAATATAGCTGTGTAGAGACAGATTTTCAGAGAGAGATTTTTCAAGATGAAATAAAAGAGAAAATTACTATCAGAAAGTGTGTTTTCTTTTTGAATACCCCTCAAATAGAAAAAGTCTAGCCCTTACTACATTCATGGATTTTTTTTTTTTTTTTTTTTTTTTTTTTTTTTTTTTGCATACCCTGGGTGCCGTCTTGGAGCAGGTTCTCTAGCGGCCGCCAGCTTTTCTATCTCCAGGATTCCCTCAGTTTGTGTTTTCTTTATTCTATTTCTATTTTCAGGTCTTGGGTGGTTTTATTATATGTTATTATGTGTGTGTTTGTGTTTCCTGAATTTCTTTAAGGGATTCGTTCATTTCCTCTTGAAGGACCTCTATCATCTTCATAAGATTGGATTTAAGGTTGCTTTCCTGTGCTTCCATTGTGTTGGAATATCCAGGGCTTGCTATAGTAGGATAGTTTGGCTCTGGTGATGCCATATTGCCCTGGGTGTTGTTGACTATGTTCTTATGCTGGCCTCTAGTCATCGGGGTTTGGAGATATTATCAGTTTTGGTGCTGATTTCTAAAGTTATATTTGTTGGATGGATGCTTTTTGGATGCCCCCCCCCGCCCCGCCGCTGCTTGCTTTCTGTTTCCTCTTGGGTCTTCTGGCCTGAGTGTCCTGTGGTTCTGGTGACCAGCAAGTCTTCAGATCCAATAGTATGTTTCCACTAGGGTTTTAGGTGCTCCTTTTGCTTCTGCGGTTCTGGGATTCTGGGAACTAGCATGGCCTCTGGGGTTCTGGATACTGGTGTGTTCTCTGGAGTTCCATGAGCCTGGAGTTCCCGTGTGGCCTACAGTAGAGCAGAAGTTGTCTGCTGGGTTATGAGCAGAGATATGGAGCCCAGGGAAGGGGATTCTGTTGGGGACTGCTGGGCAGGACTTAAGGAGTATTGGGGGCAGTGTCTTAACTAGGGCTCCTGGGTGAGAGTCTTCTACCAGGGTTTGTGGGAAGGAATATGGAGCCCATGGAAAGGGTGCTATTGGGGACTGCTAGGTGGGGTTTAAGGGGTCTTAGAGGGTTGTGGGTGGTGTTTTACCTGGAGTTCCTAGTACTGGTGTGGCTTCCAGTAGAATGAGAGTAGAATAAACTGGCCTCAGACTTGCAGTAATTCCTCTGCCTCACCCTCCTGGGTGCTAGGATCAGAGGCATAAGTCTCTATGTATAGTAATATTGTCTTTTCATTTAAATATTTTAATTTTTGAGAATTCATTTATAAGTAGTATAATTACATCATTTCCACTCCTCTTGTCCCCTCCCCCTTCTACTACGTTCCCCCTTCTCCCTCTGAAATTCATGACACCTTCTTCTTTAGTCATTATTGTTACTCATATATACACACACACAATATGCAACCTACTGATACTGTCTTTTAAAAAAGAACAATTCCCAATAATATATAGTAATGCTGAATTCATATACATCTTATAATGTATCAATTATGAACCTAAACTTAATATAATATCCAGAAGAAATAGTCAAATCCAAAATTATGGTTATTTTAATGTCTTTCAGAGTAATTTATGGATTGAGTAGAGAGCAGATTAATAAGAATGTAGGAAACTTTAACAAAACAATTAATAAACTTACCATCAGAAAGCATGTGTTTCCTTTTTGAATATCCCTCAGACAGAAAAAGTCTAGCCCTTGCTGAATTCATGGATTTTTTTTTTTTTTTGCATTCTCTGGGTGCAGTCTTGGAGAAGGCTCTCTAAAGGCCATCAGTATTTTCCATCTCCAGTGTTCCCTCAGTTTGTGTTTTCTTTATTGCTTCTGTTTCCATTTTCAGGTCTTGGTGGTTTTATTCATTTCCTTTACCTGTTTATCTAAAATATATAAAATCTGATGGCTAGAATATTATTAATATTAACTAATTAATTTAATGTGCCTACTTATGAAGCACAAATGGAATAGCTATGTAACTTCTAATAAGCATACTACAGTGCAATGCTGATATTCCAAATTCCAAAGAGATAATAGTGATTACAGTATCACAATGCAGTAGAAGCAGATGGCAGTTCTTAGTTATTTTCTCATTGCTGTTATAAAATACCCTAACAAAAGCTACTCAATGGAGAAAAGGTTTATGTTGTTTTGTAGTATCTAGGCATGCAGTCTATCATGATGAGGAAGATATAGCAGAGGTGGGAGAGGCATGTTGAGAGGACCATAAAGCTAGTCAGATTGCATCCAAACTCAGAAAGCAGAAAGTTAACAGGAAGTAGGGCTAGACTTTAAAACCTCAAGTCCTGCTCCTAGTAACTCACCTTCCCCAGCAAGGCTTCACCTTCTGAAGGTTCCACAGCCTTACCATATTGTACCACCAGATAGGGATCAGATGTTCAAACACATGAGCCTATGGGGACATGGCACATTCAAACTACAACATCAACACACAGTTCATTATCACTCGTGTATATCATGTACTTAGATTTTAAAAACCTTCTAAAGTATAGGGCAAAAGAAGCAAATAGAGCCGGGCGGTGGTGGCGCACGCCTTTAATCCCAGCACTCGGGAGGCAGAGGCAGGCGGATCTCTGTGAGTTCGAGGCCAGCCTGGGCTACCAAGTGAGTTCCAGGACAGGCGCAAAGCTACACAGAGAAACCCTGTCTCGAAAAACCAAAAAAAAAAAAAAAAAAAGAAGCAAATAGAAATAAATGCAACTGCAAACAGTGCATATTGACAGTTATAAATAGCAATTATCCATTATCTGTAGGACTTAGAAGAATGAAATTAGGAAGATAATGTTCTAAAACATAGGCAGAGAACAAACAATTCAAAGGAAGGGAAATAATAAAATAATTGATATGGACAAAATTAAAAGAAGAGAGATTGGCAGAACCAAATGGTGATTATTTGCAACATCCAATGAAACAGAAAAATCCATGGCAGAATAATTTATTCTAAAAAGTTAAGACACAGATAAACAGTTTTTAAAATGAGGATAGTAGGCAACATAACTAAAAAGTAACTAAAACGTTACCAGTAATTATTAGAGAGTAATTGTAATAATTCCATGTCAGTGCCTTTGGAAACTGAAATGAAGAATTTCTTAAGTACCAAAACTGATACACTTACACTCTTTTGGAAAATGAAGTTTTTAAAATTGTTCCCCAGAACTGACTAATGAAATCATTAGATCTGTAGTTTGGAGATACACTGTAGCAACTATTTTAACAACAGTTCTCCCTACCACATAGTGACTGTTTCTAATTCTAGACAAACCAGTAATATTCTTCAGTGAACTGATATCTGTGTGAAGTCATAAAAGTATAATGCATGGTAGGAGTATTATTAGTATAAAATATAAAAATGGTAGTAAGAACAATTAGGCATCTGATAACTGAGAATGTATGGGGCCTGTGCCCCAGCAATTCTGCTCCTCAGAACACTGGGATATGTGATCCAGGAAACAGATAACTGTGTTTATAGCATTGTTAGTATCAAGAAAATTCTGAAATCAATCTAATGGCCGTTGACTGAACAGGAATTAAGCTGTAATGCAGGTAGACTTTCTCTTTCCCGCCAGTCAACTTTGTCCCACAAGCCAGCTCCCAAATAACCACACAGAGACTTCTTATTCATTATAAATGCTCTTACAACTTAAATTAACCCATATTTATTAATCTATGTGTGGCTCCATCACTCATGACTTGTTACTCATTTTCTGCACATCCTGCTTCCTCTGCATCTGACTGGCAACTCTACACTTCTTCATCTCAGTGTGCTTTCAGTCTGGCTCTTCTACCTCACCTCTTCCTGCCAGCTATGGGCCAGTTATCCCTTTATTAAACCAATGAGAGCAACACACATTCACATTGTACAAAAGGATTATTCCACAGAATTTCCCCCTTTTTGTCTAATTAAAAAGGAAGGTTTTAACTTTACCATAGTAAAACTATATATAACAAAAACAGCTATCAAGTAAGAATTGCAGTTACAATATACAGTCCACTTGTATTTGGCAAAATTAGAGAAAATACTCTATTATCTTACCATTGTGAGTCTAAAGTTTTATACCTGATTTACTTTTTATCATAACTAAGGAAAACGTTAAGTCTAATTATTTAGTCTTTAACTCCATCAAAGACCCCAAAAGGGTGTAATATTAACTAACAACAGGGACATCTGGCTGCCTGGACAGTCACCAAAAGTCCTTCTGTAATGTTGGGGTATCCATCTTTGGTCTTTAGGCCTAGGATATCTGACAGACATTTTTGAGAAACAGGGAATTTTGATGGAATGTCCTACCTTGTCTTGGCAAAGTTTGGCAGTCTCTTTCTTTTGTGTCCTGCTGGTCCAGTTTGGACAGCATACTATTATCGGTCAAAGCAAGGGCAGTTTGTTACCCAAATGGCTAGCTTTTGCCATAAAGACAGCAAACTCCATATGGAGGTTCTTTAATGCCTATTTTTTTTTTTAAAGTAAATTGGTACTGTCAGGAGCAGACATGTCTCACTATCATGAAAAGCCTCAAGTTATTAAACATTGTAAATGCCATATTTGTAGGTCTTTGAAGTGTTTGAAGACCATCTATAAATATATCTGCTAAATCTTGAAAACATACCTAATATGACTACAAATTTTATTATTATAGATGACTACTAACCTGTATTTCTTAATTTTACATTACATTTTTAAATGAACTGCATAAGCACAATACCCCAAACAAGAGTAGAAAAACATACATACAGTTTAGCAAGAATAACTTAAATTTATATCAGTAAACCAAAACCCATACCAATGTAAAATATTTTGAGATTAATAGTTGCTTTTTGGATTAAAGTAGATTCAATAATCTAACCTTTTATCTTATCATTTCTATATTATATCTCACTATTTGCCTTTAGAAAGAGCTCTTTGAATTTAACTCTTTTATTTAGCTTTTTTTTTTTTGACCATGACTAATAACAACTTGTAACCAACCCCCTTTAAATGATGACAAACATCCATAATCCATCTTTTGGGGATGTGGGCATTGTTTTCTCTAGACTGCTTCCTATTGTCTGGGGGGAGGGTGCTGGCATCTTCAGGGGACCCTGAAAAAAATCAAGATAATGGTCAAGTCTTGGCTGGAGTAGTCTGTGCGGCTAGACCATCTCAGCCCACAGCCTTGAAGCTGTTCTGGTTACAGAACTCTGAAAGAACTGCAACAGAGGCATTCTGAGATGCTAAATCACTTGGGCCATTTGTTTTCATTGGTGTCTGGTCCCCTTGTTCTGAAAATACATAAAGTTTCAAAGGTAACATCTATATCTACATTAATACAAGTATAGACTGTGTGTTGTACACAAGTCATCCAAAGATGATTTTTTTGTTTTATGTTTGAGCAGGTAAAATATATGTCACCTATCCTGTGGTTTTTTAGGTTTATTTATTTATTTATGTCTGTAGCCAGGATTGTCAAAGGGTCTTCCTCAATCAAACCTGATCTTCTTCAACCCTGAACAAATCCACAGCCGTTCATTTTCTGTGGGAACAAAAGCATAACCTCTTACCCAAAACAACACACCTTTTGACTTCCATGTCAAAGTCAAGACATTTTTAAAATATATAGGTTGGATTAATCCAGCAGCCTCCATAATCCAATGTCTCTTAGCAACTGTTGCTTGTTCATAACATACAGAATATAGACTCCCCTTGTGTTTTCCATCATGTGACTTTTTCCTTTATACTATTTTCTTTTTTTTAAGACTTTTCTATTTTTAAACTATTTTCTGTGAGAACAGAATAAACTATTGTTTTCTATGTATATCACTTGAGAAGGAAAGGAGAAAGGGTATATACACACCTTTCTCTTTTCCTTCTCAAGCCTATGTACATTTTTAAACACATTGTAACCTGTTTAGAGGTTTCCTCTGTCTGGATCTGTCTTTATTGTGTATCTGTAATCTTTTCTGTTTGCATGAGCAAAACTTAAAACCACTGAGCAGCTTAGCTCATAGCATGCTGGCAGGTGGCTCCCCTGACTTGGTTCCCTGGGAGCCTAGCCTCATGGTCTGGCAGGAGTCATATTTACCACCCCAACTCTGGGAAGTTTTTGTTTCCATGCTGCTATAGGCATTTTTACATAGTCTTATGCTATCGAGTATTGTCCCACCCACTGCTCCCAAAGCCCATACAAGGGCTTGGAGACAAGGCCTCTTAAAAGAGCCACACCTCTATTAACACAAGCCTACCGGAGAGAAGGAGGTCACCAGGAAGCCACATTTGACTCAGTTCCAAACTTTTTTTTCAAACTTCCTCAGTCTTTATATGGATGCATATGGTCCCACATTGAATGCCATTTGTAGGTGGACCTTCTCTATCCTGAAAGTCAGTTCTGTCCCACCAGCCAGCTCCCAAATAACCACACAGAGGCTTCTTATTCATTATAAATGCTCAGCCAATAGCTTAGGCTTGTTACTAACTAGCTCTTACAAGTTAAATTAACCCATATTTATTAATCTATGTGTTGCTCCATCACTCATGACTTGTTACTCATTTTCTGCACATCCTGCTTCCTCTGCATCTGGCTGACAACACCACTCTTCTTTATCCTAATGTGCTCTGAGTCTTGCTCTTCCACCTCACCTCTTCTTGCCTAGCTAGGGGCCAGTTAGCCCTTTATTAAACCAATGAGAGCAACACACATTCACAGTGTACAAAAGGATTCCACAATGCTGTAATACTCATACAATGAAGTAATATATAGTATTGAAAGTAAATGGACTGTTTGGCTAAACTCATCAATGTAGATGAAAAAAACATGTTTCAAAAGAATACAGACAAAACTCAGGGAAACTAAGCCATATGTTAAGACAACATTCATCATAAAAACCAGGAAGAAAAGGAGTTGATAAACACATATCTCAAGATACTACTCTTCCTCCAGATTATAGAACATCATTATATTGACTCCTACTGTAGTGACAATTAATTAAGATAATGGATAATGTAATCTTTAATTGCTAATGCTTGAAAGTATTTGTATATTTTATATTAAATATATAAAAAGATTTGTTTATAAAATTATTTTCAATCATTGAGATTCAATTATAAAGTAAATATATGAAATTTACTATGGAAACCAGTCTTCAGAGGCAGGTAATACTAGCCTCTATTAACAGCTATCATGAAGCTAAAAGAAAGGAAGCAGTTTGTTAACGTCACAAATGAGATGGCATGTGCTGTGATATTAGTGGCAAAGCTAGACTATGACACTCAGCAGTTCATAGCCAATAAGCCTGCAGTCTAGTGAAAATATGATACTACCTCCTGATGTTATGCTACAATGTTAATATCTATGTGATTTTTGAAAAGTAATTACATAGAGTAAGTTTTCTAATAGATCTTTATTTCAAAGCTAGGAGGTATACACTTGCTACTGTTAACAAGGCTTGGGAATTTTTAAACCAAGATTTGCCTTAAATTACATATGAAATTTCTCAAATTAAAAATAATTATTTTTAGGGGCTGTGGAAATTTCTCAGTGGTTAGCTGTTCTCACAGAAGAACCATGTTTAATTCCCAGCACCCCCATGGCAGCTCACTACAATCTGTAGCTTCAGTTCCAGGAATCTGAAGTTCTCTTCTAGCCTCCATGAGCACCTGGTATGCACATGGAACACACATGTGTGCAGTCAAACATTCATCCATAAACATAAATAAAAAATTAAATATTTTTTAAATACCTCTAGGGCTAGAGAGATGGCTCAGTGGTTAAGAGTGCCTGCTGCTCTTGAGAAGATCCAGGTTCAGTTGCTAGTACCCACATCAAGTAGCTCACACCCTTAACTCCGGTTCCAGGGGATCTAATTATCTTCCTGCCCCTGTGGGGAACCTGCATGTACCGTGGTACACATAAACTGACTCATACATCTACATTCACATGAATAAAAAATCAATAGAGGACCTGAAGGTTCACAGCATGCATCAAGGCCACAGGGCAGGATAGGCACTCCAAGCTGCCAGAAGCAGCCCTTGTTCTATGATTTCTGGGTCCTGTCCCTCATGGTCCTATGGTCTGAAGGCAAATAAATTCAGAGATGAGCCAGGACTAATGGCACCCACTTTTAATCCCAGCACTCAGGAGGCAGAGGTAGGCAGATCTCTAACTTTCAGGACAGCCTAGTCTACAGAGCAAGTTCCAGGACAGTCAGAGAAACCCTGCCTCAAAAAACAAACAGACAAACAAACAACTACAAGTTCTCAGCTACGGGAACAATAATCTAGCAGAGAAGAACAGCAAATGAAATAATAACACTGAGAATTCAAAAGTAGGAATGGCTGGCTTATCAGGGTCACACATTTGAACTGGTGCTTAAAGGAGATGTACTTGGGGTAGACTTACTTGAAGGAAAAAAAAAGCATAATTTTATTTGTTCAGAGAAAGTCTAGCCTTGTGGTGGCAGAGTGTAACTGCTCACTGTTTCTCATTTGAGAACTGCAAAGTAAAGCAAGATGTGTGTGGATCCAGTACCTTGGGTGGCCCAGTTCTTGCCTGTACCACATCTCAGAACTTCCTACTTGAAGTTGTACACACTGCTGAACAACTTACTACAGAGAAGTGAAAGGCACCCAAGACTTCAGGGCAATCCATATTCGGAAATACACGGAGAAGGGTTTGCATCGTGAAAGGACATTTTGATCACCTTTGGGGGCAGCTGTTAATTTTGAAATTTTCTGAAACATCCTGCTTCCTGAAGATAAATGTCAGAAGATGCATCCTTTTAGAGAAGAAGGTTCATAGCTTTCTTGGAAAGGAAACTGCAGAGATACAGGAGTGCACAATGAATACTAGAACTATAGAGATACAGGAGTGTGCAGTGAATACTAGAACTGCAGAGATACAGGAGTGTGCGATGAATACTAGAACTGCAGAGATACAGGAGTGTGTAGTGAATACTAGAACTGCAGAGATACAGGAGTGTGTAGTGAATACTGGAACTGCAGAGATACAGGAGTGTGTAGTGAATACTGGAACTGTAGAGATAAAGGAGTGTGCAGTGAATACTAGAACTGCAGAGATACAGGAGTGTGCAATGAATACTGGGACTGCAGAGATAAAGGAGTGTGCAGTGAATACTGGGACTGCAGAGATATAGGAGTGTGCAGTGAACTGGAACTACAGAGATAAAGGAGTGTGCAGTGAATACTGGAACTACAAAGATACACTGAAACTGCAGTGATACTGACTGTGGTAGTTTGAATGTAACTGGCCCCCATAAACTCAGGGAGTGGCACTCTTAGGAGGCGTGCCTTTGCTGGAGTGGGTATGGCTTTGTTGGAGGGAGTATATCACTGTGGGGGCTGGCTTTGAGGTCTTTTGCTTAAGCTTCACTCAGTGTCACAGTTAGTTGACTTCCTGTTGCCTGCAAGATGTAGCGCTTTCAGCTCCAACACCATGTCTGCCTGCATGCTGCCATGCTCCCTGCCATGATGATAATGGGCCGAACCTCTGAAACTGTAAGCCACCACAATTAAATGTTTTCTTTGTAAGAGCTGCCATGGTCATGGTGTCTCTTCACAGTAATAGAAAACCCTAAGACACTGAGTAGGTGGCAGAGTTATGTACCAAGCAGGCCTTTCTTTCAGAATTATAAGAGCAAACAACTGTTCAAGCCAAACTCAGAGACTTTATCTGATGAGCTTGAAAATGGTGCCAGAGATCATGGAACTGGTGATTTTAGGGAGAATTTGGTGTTCCTGGTCCAGAACTCCCGAAAACTCCAGAACATTAAAGACAAGGTGGAAGGAGAGATGGCTCAGTGGTTAGATTACTGCTCTTCAGAGTACCTCAGAGTTCAGTTCCAAACACCCACAAGACAGGCCAAATTCTTTCTAACTTCAGTTCCAGGGAAACTCGAACCCTCTTCTGGCCTCTACTGGCACCAGGCATGCACATGGTGTACAAACATTCATGCAGGCAAAACTCCCACACACATACATACATGAATGAATGAATGAATGAATGAATGAATGAATGAATGAATGAATGAATGAATGAATGAATAAGTAAGTAAGTAACAATGTGGAAAGGAAAGGAAATGACTGGGAATATCTTAATTTCCCAATAGTAAAAGATGGACATTTAAAAAGTAGCTTTTCTTTGCTTACTCTTACATTTGCTTCTTCTGTTTTGATCTCCTTTTCTAAAGTGTTTACACAGTGCCTTGAACTAGTCTTGAATTCTTGATTCGGCAGTGGCTTATTGGGCCATGCCTAAAGAAGTGAAGCTAGATGCCAAGGACACTTGTAAAGTCATACTTTGGTCATGAATCTCTTGTGCTCTCAGTGAGAAAAGGGTCAAACAGGTGACTCCTTCATTACCCAATCATTACACCATGCTCCAGCCAACACAGACCTTTGCTTCTGTTAGTCACTAATAACTTCATTTACATGAGGAAGTTAATTATTGGTTGAAAGAAGGGAGTGGCAAAAACCAGCAACTTTGGTCTTTGAAACAGAAGAAAGAAGTTGTTTCTGTTTCCAAAAGAAATCTTTTCAACAAGCAAGGCCCCGGTAGTGTTAAGCAGTTAACCATTAGGAGAAGACACTGGACAAAAGAAGCAGATTCCAATGGAGCAGAAAACATGGGCATGCATACCCAGAAATGAAATAGTATTTTCAGACTCTTGGGTTTTATACCAATTATGTTAATAGTATAGTTAGTTTTGGAACCTGCCTTGCACCTACTGTCTAATTAACTTGTTGATTAACTTCTGTAAGCATCAAATATATAGTGCCCAACAATCCAGGAGAAGCAGTGATTGCTTTGAAGGTGTCATCTGCCTTCTATTTCTTCCTAATGAGTAGGATCTGGAGTTGGTTCCTTGTATATAGAAAGTGTAATTTAGAGTATTGGTATTTGTTTTTGTTTGTTTCTTTGTTTTTGGTTTTTCGATACAGGGTTTCTCTGTGTAGCTGTGGAACCTGTCCTGGAACTCACTCTGTAGCCCAGGCTGGCCTCGAACTCACAGAGATCCACCTGCCTCTGCCTCCTGAGTGCTGGGATTAAAGGCGTGCACCACCACTGCCCGGCGAGTATTGATGTTTATAATTCGATATTCATGGACTTAGAAAACCTGTGTTTATCATCATGAAGTCCGATTTAAGTGCTGTGCATTAAATAACCCTTTCACTCTGGCAGGAAAGCCAGGGCAGGAGATGAAGTTCAAGGTCATCTGAGAGTATGTAACTAGACCCTGTCTCCCAGTCCATTCCTCCCAAATAACATTCAAGAATGGAGAGTGCATATTAAGCTTCTATATCTGATTAAAATCATTCATCAGTAATATATGTTTCATTATAAAATAGAAGGAAATAATGCTGGTGGTGCTCAGCATTTATCTTAAGATGTCTTAGAATTTTGCAGTTGACATTATCTTTGTGATATTGTGTTTCCAGGGTTATCTTGAAGAACTCTTACGACTTCGTGAGAACCAACTTTCTGAATCTGTCTCTCAGAATAAAGTACTACTTCAGAGGATTGAAGATTCTGATCTGGCCCACAAGTTGGAGAAGGAACAGTTAGAATATATCATTGTGGAGCTTCAAGATCAGCTGTAAGTGAGACCCTTTCATAAGAACTTTGGCAATGCATAGACATCAACGTGGAATGTGCTTTGCTCTACAGTTCAAATTCCAGGAAGTCTGCTTGCCTCTCAGATCTTCTCACTCTTTTTAAGGTGTTCTTGTTCCTTACTAGAAAAGTCATCTGTTTTCCTTGTGGGGAATTAGAAACAAAGATGAAAATTGAAATGCCTCCTTCACTTGTTCTGCATAGCACACATCCTAAAGTTTTGCTTAGGTCTCTGTTCTGTTGTTGCAGTGCCAGGCATCAGACTTACTGACGCGCATTCTCAGCCCTTAAGCATTCATGTAGTTAATTAGTTGTTGGTTGACTGCAAAAAGAGTGTACATTAGACCATTATTACTAAGTGCAGTCCTAATGGAGGAAACTGATGCCAGGCTCTGCCAGGTATCACTGTGCACAATTTAATGCAGTTTCCTCTTAAAAAATTTCGTAGCAGGCAGTTTTTAGATGACAGATTATTGTATATGGAGCTGCATTCTGTATGAGCTCCTTCACCTGTCACTGTTCAAAGCACTCACACTAATTCTGCCATTTTGTCAAAATTAATTGCTTATAGTGAAAAATCTCCACATAATGGTTTTTACTCTTAAAGGGTGATTTTTAAATATTACTAGACTTTCAGAAAAATTATAAGAATTAGTACACAGAATTTTCATATTTATTTACCAAGGTTTATCAGATTTTAACATTTTGCCTTATAATTCTCTTCCTCTCCTCACATGTATGCAGATTTTTAACCATTTAAATGTCGTATACGTTATCAGACCTTCTGCTTCTATATGTCTGAAGTTTACTAAGAATAAAGATATTCTTGTGCATGGCCAAAGTTCATGAATCAGTTTTAAAAGTTCAAATTGATTAAATGCTCCAGTCTTCTCCATCATTCACATTTCAATATCATGAATTATTCTAAAACTGTCCCTCAGTGCAGTTTGTTTCTCTGTCACCAAGTCCAATTCAAGGTTGTTCTCTTTGGTTCTGTTTTTCAGTCTTTTAAACTTAGAGCAGTTTCTGTTTGTCTCACAGGAGATGGATCCTGTAAGAAATACAGACCAGTGATGCTTATTGTAGTATGTTGTTCCTTTGTTTTTGCTTTGATAAACTTACCCTTTTTCCCCTCATATACAGAAGTTACTTTTGCCTTAAGAGTGTAACCCCAAAAGTATGTTTGGCTCTTTATTATTATTATTTGTAATGAGTTGAACAACTATTCTGGAATATTCTGTCTTTTGTATGGTTGCTGCTATTTTCCTTTGTAATTTATCCATAAACTATGATAAGAGATTATGAGGCCAATTTAACATGACAGATGGCTTTTTATTTTACCTACTTATTTATTTACTTATTTATTCATTTTTTTTTTTTTTGAGACACAGTCTCACTGTGTAGTCTTGGCTGTCCTGGAATTCACTGTGTAGAACAGGCTGGTGAACTCAGAGAGATCCAACCACCTTCTGCTACCTCCAGGGTGGTGAGAAAATATGTGCATGGCCACACCTGGCAGGGGATGGCTTTTTTAAGTAGAAAATTCTATAAGTAAACAAAAAACTCAAAATATTTTCTGCGAGTTTGTGTGTTGATAAAAATAATTTCTCCACTCATTGTTCCTGTTCCTTCTAATGTAGAGGGCTCATCATGAATCACAATTGAGGGTGTGTTAGCACACTCCATAAACCTAGCTTCTGTTAGGATGGATGAAACTAACAAGACCAAAATAGTAAAAATGGCTGGATTCCTTTATAATTAAAAGATTAAGAAGATAATTACAGGAGAGAAGATGGCTCATGGGTTAGGAGTACTGGCTGCTCTTCCAGAGGACCTGGGTTCAATTCCCAGCACCCACATGGCAGCTCATAACTATCTGTAACTCCAATTCCAGGAGATCTGACACCTTCACACCAATGCACATAAAAAATAAATTATTTTTTTAAAAAAAGAAGGTAATTACAGTTTTTAAAAGTAATACTGGTAACTTGTCTAAATATTTTCATCATAAAATCAGTCTTTATGAGCTAGACTCAGCATGAGCCTCTAATCTCAGCACTGAGGAGCTGAGAAGGTCATGAGGCTGAGCCCATCCTGGCTGTTATATTTCAAGACTTTGACTTTAAAAATTAAATATAAACAAAATAAAAGTTAATTTTACTTTATTAAAAATATTTTCAGTTGATGGATTAAGTTTTGATAAGTTTAATTTACTTTTTATAATTTAAATGAAAACTCCCATTGTTAGCATGCACTATGTTATAGTGTAGTAAAATAAAACTGTTATAGATCATTTTGGTTTTGCAGAGGAACTTTACAGTTATTCCTAATACCTTTAAAGAAGATTTAACAAAACAATATTAATAAAGCAACAAATAAAAGTTGTGTTCAAGGCTGTAGAGATGGTTCAGTAGTTAAGAGCATTGGCTGTTCTTCCAGGGGACCCAGGTTCAATTCCCAGCACCTACATGGTGGCTGACAACCATGTATACATAACTCCAATTCCAGGTGATCTGATACACTTTTTAACATCCATAGGCACCAGGTACAGATATGATACAGAGACATACGGGCAGACTAACCATCCATACAAATTCAATAAAATAAATACTTGAAATTTATCCATTGATAAAAATTGGACTGTTTTCTTGAACTTAGAAGTTAATTAAACATTTGCCTTGAAGTAATAGAGCTGTAACCTCCAGGTTGTTGTAAGTTGTCTCCCAAGATTCCTTTGCATAAAACTACTTTAGAGGATCCTGAATATTCTCATTTGACAACTTAATTAATTAAAATCATTTGTATTGATTAATTGCTAAATTAATTAATAATTAATGGTTAATAATACTAAATATTAACCAACAATTGAATTAACCAGTTAGTGCAGATTAGATTTAAGACACAGAATAGTGTGAGCACTCTCACAGCTATGGAGAGAGTGGGCATTTCCCCTTATTGTTGAGGGCCTTTATCCATCGCCAAGTAGCCTGCATCAGAGTGGATACTGCGGTTCCTTTTGCTCCTTCTGAGAAGAGACAATATTTAAATACATCAGTATAAGAGAGTATTAAGAGAGAGAATAAAAGACATGTGATGCTTGTTCCTATGTGGGTTGAGTATCTTTTCTTGATGAGTTGAAGCCTTTTCTACTCAGCTTGCTCTTTTTTTTTTTTTGAACATTTCTTTTCTTGTTTCTTTCTTTTTTCCTTCCTTTTTTCCTTTCTTTCTTTCTATTATTTATTTAGTTATTTAGTTATTTATTTTTCAAGACAGGGTTTTTCTGTGTATCCCTGGCTGTCCTGGAACTCACTCTGTAGACCAGGCTGTCCTCGAACTCAAAGATCCGCCTGCTGCTGCCTCCCAAGGGCTGGAATTAAAGGTGTGTGCCACCACTGCCCAGCAACATTTCTTAATATATGTAATTTAAATTACTATATTCTTGGATTATGTTTTTAATGCTCATAAAATATGAACATTTTGTAGTTTTGGTAACCCTGTAAATTAGTAGTGCATGTAATACAAGAGCATTTTGACAGTTTTTACAAATCAGGACTGTCTTCAGCTAATAGCTATGTCCTTGCCCACCGTCAGCTTGGTCTGAATTAATGTCTTGAACCTGCTGGCCCTTCACCTCAAAAATAAAAATAGTATTGACTTTGTGGTATTATTAAAAAAGTTAAGGCGGGCCAGGCAGCGCACATGGATAATTAGTGCTTAGAAAGTGGAAGCAGGACAGTTAGGAGTTTGAAGACAGCCTGGAGCTTCCCAATATCCTATGCCAAAAAATGGGAAGAAGTGTTATGTTGGTAGACTAAGTACTAGCAGGGTACTCAGATTATTATTTCTTCTGCCTTGGTTTTGAGTTTCAAGGTATGGACTTTTGAGTTCTAACTTTTAAATGCCAGTTGGATGAATGGTCAAAATCATTATACAAGGGTATGTTCACAGTGTATAGGGATGCGTCCTGTTTAATTACCTGTAATCCTTTTTCTCATTCATATATTTGATAAAATGATAAGTATCTTACAAGACACTGGAAAAAAAGGGCACTTTTTTAAAAAAGCTGAGTTCACAGTTAATAAAGTTTAAAAATATTGGGATATTTTAAAATTTAAAGCTAATTTTTTAATCTGAAAATATTAGTAATATTCATTGCAGATACTGCATTATTCTAGGTTTAATTCTCATGGTTTTAAGATATGTGGTTCATATTGATTTTTTTTTACTTCAATAAATATTAACTCCAGTTCATACATTGAACTTTATCCAATAAAATGAATATCAACAAGCTTACAATATTACTTATTCTTTGGATCAATATATATAAGATTTGTTATAGTGGGAGAAATGAGTTTAGCTCTAGTTAATAGTCATTTATTTATATGTATGCTTTTAGGATCTCCTGTTTAATAGAAGCTAAGAGCACATGACCTTTTCTTATAAGTAGTTTGCAAGATAGTGAGGTAGAAGATTGACATCATCAACCCCATGGTTGTTTAAAGACCATGGATTGTTATATGTAATAGGGACAGTCTGTTAACAGCTGCAGATGTGGGCCCTTGAGCAGATTTGCTGTTTAAACAGTTGTAAAGCATATACTGCAAACCTCAGAAATAGAGATCCATAGAACAATGTGTAAAATCTGAAAATCTTGTCCTATGAAGATTTCTTATATGAAGAGTTCTTAACAGCTCACGATGCATTTTTTCCTGTTAATGACTTGAAAATTTTAGCAATGGTAATATTTTCTGTAAGATCTTGTAAGGGAAGGAACTGAAGAGTCTAAACAATATAAGCAACTACTCATTGTCGAGGAAATTCAAGAACCAACCCCGTTGCTGAAGATCACAGTAAATCGTTGTGGTATCATCCATCAGCCAGCAAAACATAAGTCAGTGGTGTGATACTTATGGTTCACAGTTAGGGTGAGTGCTGCAGATCCTGGCAAGAGAGTACAATGATGTCATCATTGTCTACTCTAAAGTAGATGTTATGACCTAAACTAATCATCTAATCATAATGCATTTAGCAGATGATACTTGTTAATACTTAATAAAAGTTTAACTAAAATTATGTTAATATGAGTTGCATACTCCATTATCCATATTAGAACAGATATTAAGAAAATACAGCCAGGTAGTAGTGGCACACGCCTTTAATCCCAGCATTCGGGAAGCAGAGGCAGGAGGATCTCTGTGAGTTCGAGGCCAGCCTGGTCTACAGAGTGAGATCCAGGAGAGGCACAAATCTGCACAGAGAAACCCTGTCTCGAAAAACCAAAAAACCAAAAAAAGGAAGGAAGGAAGGAAGGAAGGAAGGAAGGAAGGAAGGAAGGAAGGAAGGAAGGAAGGAAATACAGTGAGGACTAAGGAAATGGCTCAGTTGGTAAAGTTCTGGACCTGAGTTTGATCCCTTAACCTATGTGAAAAAGCCAGCTGCTGTGGCACACACTTGTCATCTCAGCACTGCAAAGAGAAGGCAGAGACTGCCAGTCCCTTGGTCTCTCCGGCCAGCCACTCCAACCTACTTGGCAAGCTCCAGGCCAGAGCTAGATGCTGTTTGAAAAATAAAAATGGTGGATGGTGCCCAAAGACTAGCACCAAAGGTTGTCTGGTAGCCTACACATGTGTGCACAGATACAGATGTGTGCACACAGACGTAAACACACACACAAAGAAAGCAGAAAAAAGAAAATGCGGTCAAACTAGGAAGGTAAAGCACATTGTATTACATTTTTCCTAAATATTGATGGGAAATCCAGTAGAATACTAAATTTTAAAAGACAACCATTTGATGTGAATGGTACTCCATTTCCTCTACGATATATTCCATTAGAATACAAATTTTCCTATTATTATTTTCAGTTTATAGCACTATTTTATTTCCACATAATTTGCAAGATTAGTGCATTTAAAAGAAACATTACATTCTATTTGGGGACAAAAATGTATAAACATGTCATTTGTAGTATTGATAACTAGAGAGTGAGGACAGAAATAAAGGAAAAGAGTTCTTTTATATTAATGAAGTTAAGTCGATATAAATTCAAATTAGAGTATTATAGCCTTAAAATGTAATCTTTATAGTAATCCAAAGAAAACAGAATATATATGAAAGGAAGTAAAGAAATTGAAACACTGTTACAAAAACATGAAAGAAAACAAGTATACCAGTCAGTGAGGGACTGGTAACTTATAGATATTGAAAACAAATCTAAATCGATCAGAGTCTCCATTATTAGAAGTAAAGCTCTCTAAGAAACAGAATGGAAGCATAGGACAAGAAATCATCTGGTCCATATGAACATGCAGTCTAAAAGAGACTCACTTTAGCCCCAGAGGTAACAGAAGGAAAAGGGTAATACACAGGAACAGTAATTAAAAGAGAACAGATATAATTACACAAGTATCAGAGGAATACTTCAAAGCTGCAAAGCTATAAGACTGTTTGAAAGACACGTTAATAAAAGCTCATATAGTTATACATTAAATGATAAAGCATCAAAATTTATGAAGAACAAAACAAGAACTGAAGGCAAGAAAAAGCTATGTAATAGTTTGAGAATTCACTACCATTCTGAGCGATGACTAGAACAAAGGAACTAAGGATTTCACAGCACCTTAAGGCAGTTATCGTTGTACCCAGCATCTGCATTCTCAAGGGCCAGGCCAAGATGTGCCATATGTGAGAACACAGTTCTTAACAAATTTAAAAAGATAACATGAAGTGTCTCCTCTAGCAAATAAGGAAGCAGAAGGGGGTTTATCCATAAAATAGAATATTAGCTGGCTTAAAATAGAAGGAAATTTTGTGATGTGCCACAACAGGCATGAAAGGTGTGCTACAACAAGGTTGTTATTCATGCTAAGTGAAAAAAATCATTCACAGAAAAACTGACTCCACTTACATGAGTGAATTCACCCCTTTTCTCCCTGCTGTGTCCAAATAACTGACAAGACGCAGCTTCGGGGAGAGAGGCAGATTAATGAAGGATGCACTGCACCGTGGCAGGGAAGTGTGGCTGCGATAGAATGCAGCAGCTGGTCACGGTGCAGCCTTCAGGAGGCCAAGAGAGCGTGGGGGTGGGGGGTGGGGGGCGGGGGGCTGGCCAACTGCCAGTCTGCTGCAGTGAGTCCCTATCTCCACAAAGACCTTCTAAAGGTTACACAACCTTCCAAAAAGTGGCACCAGTTGGGGACCACAAGCTGAAACATGAACCTATGGAAGATAATTTACATCTGAAACATTACAGTGACACAAAGCAGCCAAAATCACAGAGACAGAGAGCAGAGTAGCTGGGCATTGCAGCACAGGCCTCACTATCTTTCTCCTTTTGTGTGTGTGTGTGTGTGTGTGTGTGTGTGTGTGTGTGTGTGTGTGTGTGTGAGAGAGAGAGAGAGAGAGAGAGAGAGAGAGAGAGAGAGAGAGAGAGAGGGAGAGAGAGAGACAGACAGACAGACAGACAGAGACAGAGAGAGAGAGCAGAGGAGCTGGGCATTGCAGCACAGGCCTCACTATCTTTCTCCGTGTGTGTGTGTGTGTGTGTGTGTGTGTGTGTGTGTGTGTGTGTGTGTGTGTGTGTGTGTGGTTTTAGGGATTATAGGTTTTTTTTCTTTCATTAGGTTTTTTTGTTTTCAGCAACCTGACTGTATTTTCCCTCCCTCTTCTCTGAGCTCTCCTACCCCCAGATCCACTCCTCTCCCATTTCCCTTCAGAAAAAGAAAAAAAAGCCTTCCAAGGATGTCAGCCAAACACAGCATAAAAAGATACAATAAGACTAGGCACAAACCCTCATCAAGGCTGGACAAAGCAACCCAATAGGAGGAAAGGATACCAAGAGCAGGCAAGACAGTCAGACACCTCCTCCTACTGTAGTAGTCCCACAAAACCCCAAGGTATTCAGCTGTAACAAGCACAGAGGGCCTAGAGCAGACCCTAGCAGGCCTGCTCATTGCCGCTTAGGTCTGTGAACCCAATGAGCCCTGCTTAGTTGATTCTGGGGGCCGTGTTCTCATGGTGTTCTCAACCACTCTGGCTCCTACAATTCTTCCTTCCCATCTTCTGTAGGGTTCCCTGAGCTCCAAGGGGAGGGACCTGATGGAGATCTCCAGTTTGGGCTGTCTCTCCACCTGTTTAGCTGTGGGTCTCTGCATCTGCTCCCATCAGCTATCAGAAGAGGCCTCCCTGGGCACTGATCTGGAAACCTGAAACACTAAAGCTGTTGGAAGGACTCATAGGCAGCGCCCAGCAAGGTACAAGTGTAGAGAAGGCTTTTCTGATAGAACTCCATTTGCAGAGGATTTAAGACCAAAGATTGACAAATGGGATTGCATAAAACTAAAAGGCTTCTGTACAGCTAAGGAAGCAATCGTCATCAATTGAAGAAGAATCCCACAGAGTGGGATATCTTTACCAGCTAGATATCTGACAGAGAATTAATAGAATATGCAAATGTCTCTAATCACAGCACTCAGGAGGCAGAGGAAGGTAGATCCCTGTGAATTCCAGATCAGCCAATATTAAAGTGAAATCTTGTCTCAAACAAAACAAAACAAACAAAAAAACACAAACCCAACAACAAAGCCAATAGTGGTTTCCAGGGCTGGGGAGAAAATCACCATTACTGTATAATGGATATGTCATCTCAGGTTTACAAGAGCAAAAGAGGACAGGGCCTGGTGGTGCAGAGGCTAGAAGGCCAACTGCTCTGCAGGCTGAGGCAGGAGCATGATAAATTCCATTTGCCTAGTCTCCAGAGTGAGTTCAAGGCTAGCTTGGGCAATGTAGTGAGACCTTATCTCAAAACGAAGAGTTAAGAGATGGCTGAGGCTATAGCGCAGAGCAGAGTGCTTGCTTTACACACGTGCCAGGCCCCGGACCTCTCAACCAACAAGAAAGGAGGAAAGAGTAAGCGGTAGATGCTGGCGCTTGGTTTCACATCCTGTGAATGTGTTAAATGTCACTAAACTGTGTCATCAAAACTGGTACGATGTTATATATTATGTGCATTTTACCATGAAATCATTTTTAATTTAAAAAGTATCATTTGGAGTCTAGAGCTATTAATGTTTTCATTGAGAAAGTGTCAAATGTTTATAAAAAGAGTGATGGTAAGCCCAGTTAGCCATTGCCCAGGCTGGTCAATTTTCTTTTCTTTTCTGAACTGTTTCTGAGGCAAATTATGTCCTTTCGTTCCTACATTCTTTACTACACATCTCTTTAAAACTAGACATTTTTCACATAATCTCAGCCAATAAAACTAGAAGCATTTCTTTTTATCATCCAATCTTCATTAATAACAAAATCCTTGCAGTTGTCTAAAAATATCTTTTCTTGGTGTACTTTATTGAGTCAGAGTTCCTGCTCAACTATCTCAAATCACAGCCCAACTCCTCTTTTATTTCTACTAGATAACCTCTACATGTGCCTTAGTCTGAGTCACTGGCCCCATTAGCATCATCTCTGAACAGATGAACAAACACCAGCCTAGGTTCAGAATTGGATTTTAACAAAGTTCTCCAGGGGGTTAAGTGACTCATTAAAGTTTGAGGCATGCTCATATTCTGTAAAGGAGATCCTTTGCATCCAGATCAACGAGTTCTGGTTGATCCAAGTCACATATGTAGAAAGAACTTGAGAAGGAATGGAGACCAGGAGAGAATATAAATAGCACAGTAAGCCAGGTCTGTTCTGTAATTAGCCAGACATGTGCCCAAATAGATGGCAGAGTAATAAGTGGTAGTGGTAGAAAAGGTAGAGAGATATTGATGGCTTGCATTAAGATCAAAAACCAAAATGAGTGGGTAACTGTCTAACTTATTCCCATTCAGCTTCTAAGATCTGTGAGGTCTGTTCTTACAGTTACAGTTCTTCTCATATATCCCCAAGTGCTCGTTTTTCTGGATTCCCTTGAGAATGTGTTATGTAAGATTTCTGCTTCTTGCCATCCTTCCCTCCTCCCCCCTTTTCTTCTCTCTGCCACCCTATTTCTCCCTATTCCTTTATCCCCTTTGTTTTCTTCTTTATCTCTGATGTAGTTATTTAATATAAACCTTTTATTATGTGTAATGGGAATAAAATAACAAGACAAAAAGTCATACAGGACTAAGACTTACCAGTTATTGCTTTAGTTGATGAGAGGTAGAATCCAGGCAAATGTATACTAAAGAGCTTCCTTGGCATTTCTGATATGTGTTCAGGGCAGAGAACTGCTCTCATGTAAATTTTAATTGAGCTTTTGGGACAAGAATATCTTATAGGTAGTATGCACTTCATTTCATATCATGGCATGTTGGGAAGCACAATGATTGTCTCAGTTTTGATGATCCTAAGAATGAACACTGGATTTAGACGGTGACAGCAGACTTCTCTTTATGAAAGTTTGTATCATCCTTTCATCTGATGGCTTGAGCCATGGGTGAACAATACCTAACCAGTTCATTCACTGGTTAATTGGGGTTTACACAGCAGGACTACCTCATTGTTATTCCTTCTGTACCTACTGCCTAGAATTATATATAAAGAGCTTTCCTTTACTGATTGGGGCTCTTTGATTTTTATAAAACATTCCATGGATAATGATATATTCATTGTCATTACTCTTGCTTGTAGTTAATATTTACCCTTTTTAATGCTCTTGCATTCATTTGGTAAGCATTAATTGAAAATAATATGAAAAGTCAGGCCCAGTTCCAGGTGCCGATGATGGAAGAGCAAGTAAACTGTCTCTGTCTTCACAGGGTTGCCTTGGTTTAGAGCAGTGACTAACGGGGAACCAGCAGTATCTGGAAGATGGTTGTTTCCCTCCTGTAGCAGTAATTGCTAATGAAGTTACTTTATCTTTGATGACTTGCTCTTTCTTTGAACTTCAGTTCTCTTACTGAGATGCCCTGTATTAAATACATAAAAGTCTGCATTACTATAGATGTAATATATTCTTTAATTTCATAAAGGTTATAGCCCAAGATTTTTTCAGTCTGCCATGTCTCAGAGCACTCAAATACACCAAGAATTGTGGCACATTAGACAAGGAATAGGTGGAAAATCACAGGTTTGCTGTAGTGATGTCTCAGTTCATTCTCTGATACTGTAACATAATTCCTGGAGCTGTAATTTGTAAAGAACACAGTTCTGGAGTCAGGAAGTCCAAAAGCATGGCACCAGCCTTTGATAAAGGTCCTTCTTGTGCTGTCATCCCACAGTAGAAGGCAAGAGGACACAAGTAAGAATTAAAAAAAAAAACAACAACAACATCCACGTCCACCCTCGAGCCCCTTGGTTGTCCATGTGTGGATTAATTGGCTCTAGTATATTAGCCTGTGACTTGAACACCTCCCATGAGCATCATCTGCAACACCTTTGCCTTTGGAAGTATGTTTCCAGTAAGTGCTTCTGGGTGGCTGCATTCAAAGAACAGCTAGTCCTGGTGCAAGGACGTTCACCTTTAAACAACTTACATGGGGCTTCCATGCTTCAAGTGTTTAGTTTTATCAGAACCAAAGATTGTTTCGTGTTGCCAGGAGGTGGTCGTGCATGCTTTTAATCCCAGCACTCGAGAGGCAGAGACAGGCGGATCTCTGTGAGTTCAAGGCCAGCCTGGTGAGTGAGTTCCAGGAAAGGCGCAAAGCTACACAGAGAAACCCTGTCTTGAAACACAAAAACAAACAAAGATTGTCTCATGTCGTGGACCTTTTGGACTTTTTATGAGTACTCGGAACCACAGATGTTACTCCCTGAGTGCAAAAGACCATGAACCTTACAGTGTTTCTCCAGCAGACACAAGTATGAGTTCATCGTGAACACAGCATGGGCTCTGATCTGAGCAGTGAGCAAAGTGATGGAGAGAGGATGGCCCTTCTAGAATGTACCAAATAAGAGTCTGAAATCTTCATGGGAGAGTCAGAAAGGGAAACAGATTCTGAGGAATGGATAGAATTTGGACTTTTAAAAAGATTTTTATTTTTATTTATGTGTATCTGTGTGAGTGTGTGCCACATAGGTATATTGCCCTCAGAAAAGGCACTGTATCCCCTGGAGCTAGAGTTACAGGTGATTGTGAGCCACGCACATTGGTTCTGGGAACCAAATTTGAGTCCCTTGGGGAGCAACAAGTACTTCTAACCACCAAGCCTTCTCTCCAGCCCTAGACTTTGGGTTTTTTAAATATAGCTGAGGTATGATTAATGTTTAAAGAACATAGGCAAGGAGATGATAATTTTTCAAAAGTTAAGTAAATTTAGATTTTGGATATGGTTCCCTCCTCTGGGGTCCTCTCAAAGTCGCTGTTTTAGCATCAGATGTGTCAGAATGTGGTTAAGCTTGATGAAATTAATCTGGCTTAAAATCCATAGCATGAAGTTCTTTCTTTATCGATCTTTTAATCTTTGTATTCATCAAGACTGAATTACATTATTTTGAGAGATAAAATTCCTGAATAATTCCTATTAAAAATCCAAAGATAAAAGAGCTTTTATTAATTTAGAGATAAATATCACAGAAAAGTTTTCAAATTTAATTGATAATTATTGGTGAAATTATTAAGGCAACTCCACGTAGTTAAAAGGGAGGTTTATTTTGTGGGGTAGCTTACAAGTGAAGGGATAGGTAACAGGGTCTGGGAAAGGTGTAGCAAAGTCTGGCGGTGTTCTCTGGAGAACTCAGCTTGGTCTACCTCCAGCGTCCAGGGTCCAGGAACCAAGAAAGCTCCCCTATCCGGATCTCGGGTCTTCAGGGGTCCTCTCTCTGCTCCGCCTTGTAGGCGTGACAGTTACCAAAGCCTCAAAGGGGGTGGTATTTCCAGGTCAAAGCTGGAATGGCTACCCACTATAGATAATATATTATTGTTACTTAGTTGATTAAAATTTTTCTTTAGTGAACCTTTCTGTAGAATCTTTCCCTTAGTGTGACTGATAAGTTGATTTATTTCCATCACATAGGATGTTTCCACATTTAGATTAGCCGATTAATTTCAACCCTAGTTAGAGTTTTTAGTAAAATATGAAGTAATGCATATTGATCTTTAGTCACTGGTTTAACGTGATGAACAATTATTTGGTAATGTAAGGGAATGTCACTTTTAGGCTAGGCACAGGTAAGAACAACGCTCTTCTTTCTACTGACCTTACTTGGGTCACTTGGAATAGGCCTTGCTGTCAGTTTGTATAATTTTAAGGGAAATGATGGGATTGTTTAGTTTGAAAGCAACTGCAGTTAACTCTTGGCTACAGTAAAATTTACTGGGAAGCTACGAGAAGTTTACAGGCTAGTAGAATGGAGAAGCAGGCCTGGAGAGAGGCAGCCTGAAAGTAGGAACTGTGGAAAGTTCTCTGCTGATCTTAGTCAGGGCCCCACTGCTTGAGTAGATAAATAGCCCTCCTTATTTGTCACTCAGATTAGATTCTTGTCAAGATCTAAAATACGGAATGAAGTTTTTAATCTAACTTAACTCACGTGCTTTTTCTGTGGTGTACCCAAGAATGGAAACCTAGCAACAGTTTACTCTGCAAGAATTCCCTATGAACCTATCTGTCCCATAGGGGTAGGACAAATGCCAGGATTTCCCAATGGTACATTTCCTATAAAAAGTGGAAAGTGGGTACTACATGAACCAAAACTATGCCCATCCACACACTGAAGTCTCTTTACTCGTTTCAAAGGACAAGCAGCTGTGCACAGAAACAGTATCGTTGGGATTTCTAAGGACAAAGGTCCAAAGATAATACTGAGGGCCATCGAGATGGCTCAGTTGCTGAAGGTACTTGTCGCCAAACTTGATGACCTTAGTTCATTTCCCACAACCCACATGGTGGAAGGGGAGACCAACTCCTGGAAGTTATCCTTACACCCCCGCATACCAGTACACTAAATAAAAGAGAATTCCTTAATTCGGTTTTAAGCAGAAGTTTTCTTTGGACAACTGTTGTGTGGTAACCTTTGTGAAACCGGTTCTGGTTGCTTCATTTTGCAAAGAGAAACTGCATTGTACATTGGAAATTGTGATGTTACTCGCCCTTAACAAACGGCAGTGTCAGTTCCTCACAGACGCACAGTTGTATTTCTCACGCCTTAGGGAATGCTGCCTGAGAGCCACTCAGGACCCTGAGGTTGAGTTTCCCATTGGTATTCACTAGACACCTCCAGTGAAGCAAGTATCTACTAGAGAAAGATCTACTAGGAAAACCCAAAATAATGCAAGGTATTATGGTAGATTATCAGGCCAGTAATCGTGATTGCTTCTTTTTCTAACAATCTTAAATTTTCTGTAAAGATTTATTTTCAATAAGCAAGCAATGTTAAACCCCTTGAAAGTCTTTTTAAATGAGTTTCATGTCTTTTTCCAGTGAAAAGAGTTGTGGCAGCTGTGCAGGAAAAAAAAATAGTATCTTAGTAAGATTCATTCTCTCTGACTTTTTAGTTGAATGAAACAAGATCTAGTGTCTGTATTAGATGATGGTTCTTTCTGTATCTAGTGAAACCCATTTTTAAAATACAGTTACTATATACTATGTAAAATCAGAACTGTACCGTAGAGAACTATCCCATTAGAGACATGGAAACATGGCTATCATGTAGAGCCACTGCTGGCAGTTAGATTAGCCTAGTGCTGCTCAGCTGTCTTCAGAGCAGGATTGTGCTGCCAGCTGCTCACTGACCCTCTCCCATCCAGAACAGGACTACGGGTTGTGGAGGTTAGTAGTGGGTACCCATCCCCTCCCTGCTCCTGACGCGATGACTCAGAATCTTAGTACACAAACTTCATAAGCTCCTGTTTGAGAATGTGTGCTGCCAAGATGTTCTGTAAGGTTTTTAGAGCTACAGTAAGACCATTGCTTTTACATTTTCTTTAATCAGTTCCAGTGTGTACTTAGTCTCATGACAATAGTCAGTTGGTTTGTGTAAATTGAAATTTTGCCAAAACTTGAATTCTTTTGCAAGTTGTTCCTGTCAAGTAACAATACTATAAAAAGTAAAGGAAAACATGGTGAAACATTGTCAGTTGATTATAGCATTCAGTACAGTTTTGACATTGATTTAATTATTTCATGAAACTTTATTAATAGTCATTTCTGTCAAGAACAGTTTTACAGGTCTGCAGAGATGGCTTAGCAGTTAAGGGCAGCAAATGCTGCTTGTGCAGAGGACCTGAGCTTAGTTCCCACCATCCTCTCAGACAGCTCCAGGGCATTAGACGCCCTCTTCTGGCCTCAAAAGGCACTGTACTCATGTGCAACATACAACATGCAGACACACACATACAGACATAATTAAAAAGTTAAAAGTTAAAAGGGATAAGTGAAGGAAATTTTTAAATTAAAATATTCTTTAAAATATATTGCATGAATTTTTAAATTTCTTATATTTCTTTTTTTAATTGATTTAACTGATCTTTTTACTTGAGTTAAATTACGTTCAATTATTAGTCCTAGTTTTTAAGCCAGGAGATCCTTAGACATGGAATCTGTATTTTAGCTAGCATCTGGTAGTGTGTATCTAGGATACCGTTGCTTTTGATGTAGGTATAAAGTGCTGATGGACCCTTTAATTCTTTAGTAACACCTCATTGGAGAAGACAGGAAGTCTGATTTTCAGTGGTAGTGACTGATCCTAGCCAGCACAGAAAGTCTAAAAAGCACGTGCTGCAGGAGATTAAACAGTCCAAGTCCCAGCCAGCCTTGCTGTGTTTCTGCTCAGTCTATTGACATACCATTTGTAAACGATTACTTTGGGGCCTAAGTACTGGTTAGGTTCCCTGCCATTGAGAGAATAACAAATAGTAAAGACAAAAGCACTCACCATCTTAATATTCACAGGACTGTGCTAAAGAATAATGATTTAAGATCAAGACAAGACTTAACTGCCCACCTCACCAACCAGTGGCCTTCCCCAGGAGCTCTGGATGTCAATGCTGTTGCCTTGGATACGTTGCTTTACCGAAAACACAATAAACAGTGGTATGAGTAAGTGTAATATTTTTTTCCAACTAATTACACATTTAGTTGTACCAAAACATGTAGCTATCCACTTTGGCACCTCAGTTATTTTTCTGAGCTTATTATCAGCAAAGATAGGCTTTAGAACTCCCTCGATGAGGTTCCCTTAAGAAGTAGATGTCTGAACATTTGAAGCCAAGGCACTCTGGAGAAGCAAAATATCTGAAGAATTCCTAGGTAATAGTGTCAGACCAACTGTCTTCTGCTTCTGTTATATTCTCATTCAGTCTTAATTGTATCTATGGACTTGTTTTCATGAGGCATTTGTTTTTCAATTTTAGCTTTAGGACGTAGTAGCCTGGAGTTAATTTTCCAGATTCTTAAAAGTTCCGTATTCTCTCTCCTAAAAGTATGTAAAGTTACGGTTCTCAGTGGATCTGAGTTTTGATCACTCATCAGTCTAATTTTGAGAAGCTGTAGCACAATCACTCCACCTCTGGGGTGTGATTTCTCTGTCCTGATGTTTGCCTTCTGTTTGGTCAGAATGTTGTCGGTATTGAATGAGCTGCAAAATCTCAGACAATCTACATTTGAAATCAGGTTATATTAGCAGCTCTTGGGGTTGACACTTCCATCTTAATCATATGTTTCCACTATATTTCTTCTTCTGTAAGTTTCTAACTTGTGTCCCTAATCTTCCCTCCCAGCCCCTTTTATTTTTATCTTTCCTTCTATTTCTCCCTTTCACTCTTTTTCTTTCTCCCCCTTCTCTCCCTTCTTCTTCCCCTCTTCCTTTATTTGCTCTTCTTTAGAGTCTCTGTGCTTAGAAGTCACTGGCAAAGTCACACATTTTTAACCTATGCTTTTTAGGATGCCCTACTAGTTAGCAAGTTACCTTGTGTTTCTGTTGGCTTGTCTGTCTGGCATTCATCTAGTTTTCTGCATCTTGACTAGTTACTCGAACAGACATGTTTTAGCAAAAGCATAACTTCCACCTTCTTTATTCTTATGATTTTTGGGGTTGTTGTTATCAAGGATAGGGTGCAATTTAAATGTGACCTTTTGTTATTAAATGTAGTACTAGATACTTGAGCTCTTTCTTGTCTCATTGATGTTAGAGACAAGTAGAGGTGAATAGACACTTTGTGGAATAAACCAGAACCCTTTTCATCTATTAAATCATTTCTTAATATGACTCAAAGTATTGGTTTTGAGCATTCCATAGACTAGCATAGAGTTCCTTTATATTCTCATATAAAAGTTTACAGTGGCCTGGCAGTGGTGGCACACACCTTTAATTCCAGCACTTAGGAGGCAGAGACAGGTGGATTTCTGTGAGTTCAAGGCCAGCTTGGTCTACAGAACTAGTTCCAAGACAGCCAGGACTGTTACACAGAGAAACCTGGTCTGGAAAAACAAAACAAAAAAGTTTACATAACTACAGCCTATGCTGAGCATAACTTGATCTTTCTGCATCATACTGAATTAATAGAACAATTTGTATTCGAATTTATGATAAAAACATACTTTATAGAAATACATGGTAGACTTTATATGACACATGAGAGGCTCTTAAATTTACAAAGATGAGCTGTGTTGTGGCTCATTTGGTGAACGACTTGTGCAAGCATGAGGACCTGAGTTTGGATCTCCCTCACCACATAAAAAGTCAGTAGTGTTGCACACCTATAATCCTAACACTGGGGAGGCAAAGACAGGGAGACTTTGAAACCCACTAGTAAGCTAGTTTTGTCCAATTCAAGAGCTCCTGGTTCATTGAGAGACCCTGTCTGAAAATTATACATGTGAACATGGGTGCACACTCACATGGATACATATATATGCATATATCATGCACACATGTTCACTATTGTGACAGGGCCAGTGGGCAGAACTCAGTCATGAGTGTTAAATGTGCCACCTTGAGGACCTGTATTTGATCCCTAGCTCCCATGTTAAAAACTGGATATGGCTGGCCATACTTGTATTCCCAATCTTAAGAAGACGGATGGATCCCTAGGACTCCCTGGCCAGGCAGCCCAGCCTGGCTGGAAAGCCTTAGGTCAGTTTAAAAAAAATGTGGACAGCTTCTGTGGAATAGTATCCAAGGTTGGTCTCAGACCTCTAACCATATGTATGTGCACGTGCACGCGCGCGTGCGCACACACACACACACACACACACACACACACACACACACACACACACTGGGATTGCATTAAATCTGCTAAATTAAAATGTTTCTTTGCACTATCCACATCATTGTAAAAAGGTAAAATATTTTTGACAGAAGATGTGTGCTTTTACCTGGTCACACATTACCTATTGTAGAGTCAATAAAGAACCCGATATGGGCCTGGCTCAGCCACAAACCCATACTCACACACATACAATAGTAGTAATAAATAAAGGTTTAAAATAAAGACCCACAAGTGGGATGTTTATCGCTAGTTTACACTTGCATGGGTAATGATAACTTATTTACAAAGCAGTATCACATAAGTCCAAGTGATTACAGTCTTGAAACAAAGGCAGGGGACCAGCCTATCTATTCAGCATGAATTTAGAGTTTGTGCTTCTTGATTCACATCATCAGCTGAAAAGGAGAGTATCCTTTTCTAGTATTAACTTGACTTGCACTCATTATGTTCTTACTGTTTTTAGATGACCCTGTTATGGTAACATGAATCTTAAACGGTCTTATAATAAAAAACCCAAGCCAGATATTGGGGTGAAAGCTGAAAGATCAGAAAAGCAGAGCAAGCCACAGCCACCACCTTTTAATTCACCAACTCCACGAATTTTCTGACTGAAAGCCTCTGAGTCCTCACCCAAAAAGGTCTCAGCTGAACTGCTTTAGTTCCTGTTTCCTCACGCCTTATATACCTTTCTCTGCCCAGCCATGTCACTTCCTAGGATTAAAGGCATGTGTGCCTTTTGAGTGATAGGATTAAGGGTGTGTGCCATCACTGCCTGACCTCTATGTCTAATCTAGTGGCTGGCTCTGTCCTCTGATCCCCGGGCAAGTTCATTAGGGTACACAATATATCACTACATGCTATCCCTCAGCAAAAATTATTTAGGTGCAGTATAGTACAGAGGAGTCTGGACCCAGAGTTCAAACTCAGTGATTGTCAATAACCACCACTAATTGATTACATTGTGATACTGAGTGATACTTCCTTCCCTTAACTTTCTCTTTCTGTCCATATAATACTGAAAGTAAAGCCTGTCTAATTGTCATGTGCATCATCTGGCACTTCATAACTTCTCAGTGAGTATTAATAGTTGATATGATCTTTTCTTTATTAATCTTCCACACAAAGGAGTGCATGCCTATCTCACATTCCAAGATCTGCTTTCTGAACCTTACAGAAAATTGATTGATCCTTAATAGTTCTGAGTAGGTTATCCCAATTACTTCATTTAAAGGTGGAGGTCTGGATTTTCAGGATAGGGAGGTTTCTATAAATCATATTTAAAACTAAGCAGACTTTTCCATCATTTATAAGAACTTACAAATTATGGAGGGAATGGTTAGGTCTCTTTCAATAAGGATTATCAGCTCTCTTGATAGCTGGCCCTACAGTTCAGTCATTTTGGTGTTAATAAGTTTCTCCTACAAAGGATGTACAATGCCTAAAGCTCTAGGAGATTAGTCTACCACCTAGCCTAAGATGAATTCAAGAAGAAAGTGTCAGAAGCAAGCTTGGGACAAGTTGGACTTAATAGCGCTTATTTGAAGTACCAGCAAATTTGTGGACTAGGCAACACTCAGAACAAGTTCAGAGAACACCCACCCAGCAGCAGACCAGTGGCTCTTATAAAGGGAGCAGAAAGCAAAGTAGAAATATCATTTGACTGGTTATGTTTAAGCATGAGCCTCACTTGAACATAAAGGGAAGAGGTGTTGGCCTTGTTTGGGGGTGATATGACCAGTTGGCCCTCTGGGGTTGGCTGAAACTCAGCTTGTTGTTACTAAAAAAGTATAGGCCTGTGTTATGTTTCAGTTTGACTATGAAACTGGCTGTTACAGTTTGTAGAAACCAGAAGAAGTGATAGTGCCCTTTATGTGCACTGTGTGCATGTGTCTGTGTGAGGGTGTCAGATCTCCAGTAATTGGAGTTACAGTTGTGGATGCCATGTGGGTGCTGGGAATTGAACTTGGGTCCTCTGGAACAGTCATTGCTCTTAACTGCTGAGCCTTCTCTCCAGCCCAAACAATTTTATTATTTAAGCATATCCCTGTGAAAAACAAGAATTAAAAATAGCTTCTCTGTTTCCATGTGCATACATATGCCTGTGAATATCATGCACATGATTTTTTTCTTCATTCTTCTCTTATATAATATATCCCTTCCACAGCCTCCCCTCCCTCCACCCCTCCCAGCCCTTCCCACCTCCACTTTCCCCCAGATCCACTGCTCTTCCATTTCCCTTCAGAAAAGAGCAGCTTACCAGGGATATCAATTGAACATAGCATAATAAGATACAGTAAGAGTAGGCACATAGCCTCATTATCAAGAGTGGAATAAGCAACCCAGTAAGAGGGAAAAGGGTCCTAAGAGCAGGCAAAGGAGTCAGAGACATCCATCCCCCACTGTAAGGAGTCCCACAAAACCCCCAAAATAAGCTGGGCGGTAGTGGCGCATGTCTTTAATCGAAGAACTTGGGAGGCAGCAGCAGGTGGATCTCTGTGAGCTCAAGGCCAGTGTGGTCAACAGAGTTCCAGGACAGCCAGGACTGCACAGAGAAACCCTGTCTCAAAACACAAATAAAAACAAAACAAAAATCAAAGCTAAACAACCACAACATATACAGAGGACCTAGCATAGACCTATGCAGGCTCTGTGATTGTCACTTCAGTCTGTGAGCCCCTGTGAGCCCTGCTTAGCTGATGTCTATGGGCTGTGTTCTTGTGGTGTCTTTCCTCCATCTCTTTTGTGGGGTTCCACAAGCTCTGCCTAATGTTTAGCTATAGGTGTCTGCATCTACTCCCCTCAGCTGCTGGGGAGGAAGCCTCTCTGATGCCGTTGGGCTAGGCACCAATCTGAGCTCTGAGTATATCAGAATATCATTAGGAATCATTTCATTGACTCCCTGACCCCCACCCCTTTGGCCGGTCGTGTTTGGAACTGCCCTAGGTCTCAGGGCCATCCAGCTTCTGGTTCCTGGCCATCCATACAGTGTAGGGCATGAGCTCCCTCTCCTGCTGTGGGCTTCAAGTTAGACCAACATCCACAAGCTCTGAACTACCATTGCCCCAGCACATCTTGCAGCCAAACAGATTGTAGATTGGAGGTTTTTTGACTGGGTTGGTGTCCCAGTCCCACCACTGGAAGTCTTGCCTGTTTACAGAAGATGGCCAGTTCAGGCTCTGTACCCCCATTACTAGGAATCCTCGCTAGGGTCATCCTCATAGATTCCAGTGACTTTCCACTGTACTAGATTTCCATATATTCCTCCAAATGCCCCCCAATTCCAGTCGTCTCTCCTTGTACTCTCTACCTCAGTCCCTCCATCCCCCACCTGATCCCTCCTATTCCCATCCCCATCTGCCTCCAGTCCACCCACATAATCTATTCTCTTTCCCCTTCCCAGGAAATCTGTCCGTCCCCCTAGAGCCCTCCTTGTTTTTTAGCCTCTCTGCGTCTGTGGAGTGTAGCAATCAGGCACATGATTTCTCTTCTCCTTGTGGCTGATACTCATTTCCCTCTCTGCATCACAGAGTGGGTTGTGCAGTGACTACCAGATAATGTGAATTACTGGCTTTAGGGCACCTTTTGAGCAAATATATAAAAAACTATATCGTTATTTCTAATCATTGACTGAGAGAAGACTACCCATGACATAAGACACCATTCTTAGGTTATATTTAAATTATATTTAGCAACATAATGTATTAAATGACAAGGTCTTGTGTTACAGAAGGTATACTTCTTGCTGCTTTGGGCTCTCATTTTTATGACCTTAAACTACTTATATTTTAAAAATTCTGTTCTGAGAAGCAGCAATATGTATTAGTTTATGTATCTCTCTGGGTACATTTAAATCTCATGATGTTATTAATGAATCTAGAATTCTCAGGACTTAGCTCTGACCTCTTAATGGCAGAACTCCCATAGATAGTTTACTACAAACCTACAAATGTTTATGAGAAGGAGTCTTTTTAGAAATTGGATACGAATATGTAATCTAAACACCGTTCTTCCTCATCTGAAGCCGGTCTCCTTCCTGCTGGTGGATTTGTGCTCGTCTGCAATAAGGGAGGTAGAATATACAGTAGGTACTGCTATTAATGTCTTATAAGTAAAGGGTTAATTTGGGGATGAAATATTTGTTGTTGTTTTAAAGCATAATTGTTTCCAAATTCTGTTTCTGCATTCATTTCCCTTGATTAAGTAGCAAATATAAACTCAAGGATTGATAATGACTGGGAAAATTTAAAGAAAAAGTTTCAATATCAGTCCCTCTGAACTTCAGCTTTGTGGGAAGCTCATCCGACATTGTTATTCTCAGGGCCTCTTTCAAAGTTTCCTTCCTCTAGTAAGCAGCAGGCCTGGAGATTATTGAAAATATGTGCTGCCAAACTCTGTTATGGTATTCAATAAATTCCTGTCTTTTGTTTATGAGTATTTTGTTTTTAAATGTTTCTGCATATAAATTTTAAATAAAAAATACTAACACATTTATTACAATAAAAATAGTGTCAGAAAGTCATCTTAAGCCACTAGTTAAAAAGCAGTAATTCTATGTGTTGAACATAGAAAATAATTTGTGAAGAAATATTTAAAATTGCCCAGTAGAATCCTGTGTTCTGGGCCAGGAAAATGGTTTAGTAGATAAGAGCATTTGGTCTGTAAGCATGAGGGCCTGAGTTTGAATCCCCAGCACCCATGCTGAAAATCTGGACATGGCTGCTTATAGTTGGGCTTTTCTTTGGGGCCACCAGCACACACACACACACACACACACAAAAAAAAAAAGACACCGAGACATATTAATTGTGAAAGCTTGGCCGATAACTTAGGCTTATTTCTAACTAGCTCTTATAACTTAAATTAATCCATGTCTATCAATTTACTTTCTGCCTCATGGCTTTATTACCTCATCTCCATAGTGCCTATCCTGTTTGCTTTGTATCTCCTGGCATCTCCACCCTTATTCTTCCCAGCGTCCTCTGTGACTAGCTTTTGGCCATTCAGCTTTTTATTAAACCAATCATAGTGCACATCTTTACAACAGCTGCTTGTATCTGTAACCCCAAGCATAGGTTGGGACTGGATTTCAAAAGTCAACTTCACTGAAACAACAGGCCTCCATTTCAGGGAGCAACCTCATCTCAAGTAATATTAGCCTATAGAGCACATCCCAAGGCCTGCTCTGTTGTGTGTGCATGTGCACAGGTGTAGACACACATACATACCTTGAAAAAAGACCCCCATACTCTTACCATCCTCTATAGCTAGAGAAAATACAACTTTAGTGAAAGCCAATGAATTTTACAGGGACAGAATAATTAAATACAGACACAGGCTCTTTGAGAAGACCTTCTATAACATAGGAAGGCAGGTCCTTCCTGATGCTGGAGTGGGGATGACAGCAGCTAGATGATGGTTAGGTCCAAGGGCAGCCTGCTAGGGCTGTTGATTCTATGTGTGACCCTATTTCCTTTCAACAAAATAGGGGTAATAATAATCTAACTTCCTATTCAGTATGAAATAAAATTTTATATGTGTACATATGCTCATACATGTGTGTGTCATATACATTTAATTTAATGTGTAGCACTGTATTTTGGCATATACCAAGTACTTTATAAATATTGAGTATTGCTTTATTGTATACTATATAGCTTATAAATGCATTATCTGCTATATCAGAGTTTTCTGATCTAAAATTATAATTAAGGACTTTTAAACACTAAACATTTGAGAAGTCATCTTAGTATACATTGAGAACACTGTTTGTACTGTAAGTTAGTAAACTCATTCTGCCTTCTCTTTTTCTTCTTTTTTGAGAGAGAAAAAAAATGAATTCCTGATCAATATATTCTATCACTATGGCAGCCTATAAAATTTTATCTTAATAAGATAGATGGGAAATAAATAATACAAAACCAATTTAAAATAATAATTATTTTAGTAAACTTATTGGTACCTGCCTTTTGTTGTTATTGTTGTTTTGATTGTTATTATTAATGTAATTTGTGTTCATGTTATTATTAATATAAAATCTACTTTTAGTAATGGAATAGTTTTCCATTTACTTTTCATTTAGCATAAGATAATATCTGGACATAAGTATTCAGAACTTTTTCCTTGAAACAGGGTCTCACTATGTAGCTCTGGGTGGCCTGGAACCTGCTATGTAGACTAGGATGGCTTGAATGCATAGAAATCCATTTGCCTCTGCCTCCCAATTGCTGAGATTAAAGGCCTGTGCCACTATACCCAGCTTTTAATATATGTTCCTTTGTCAGATCTGTGACCAGGTCTTCTCATGCTGTATACATACAAATAGCTATAAAAAGAGTTCATTTGATTCATATGTGCTCTCCTGTAAATATTATATATGCATATATATATATATACATATATATATATATATATTTGTGGATTTATAGAGGATCTGACAACCATATGAAAGACATTCAGTTTGAAAAACCTTAGTCCACTCATGTTGGTAAATGATGATCAATTCTGATTTTACATGAACTACAAAGGACACTGATTATATCTTTTTGTTGGCCTTATCCTGAAAGCTAAATTAATAATCTTTCATTAATTTTTGATTTCTAACTGAAATAGCCTCCGATATAATTAATTTCTAAGTAATTAGTATAATACAAAAGGTCTTGAAACACCAGACAGATGAGGGGAGGAGATTGTCTTGACGGTCTATAAATACAATAGCTATTTATTACTCAGCAGTTTTAAACTTTTAAACTGCAGGAGTGTACAGGATCGGTTTTCGTTGAGCAGCACTGAAGGCACTTTGTAGAAGACACTGTAAAGTGCTCGGAATGATAGCTCATTATTAAATTACGCCGTTTGGTTTTTTATTTGTTTGTTTTGTTTTGTTTTCAAGGCAGCATTTCTCTGACTGTCCTGGATCTTGCTCTGTTTACCAGGCTGGCCTCGAACACAGAGATCCGTCTGCCTCTGCCTCTCAAGTGCTGGGATTGAAGGCGTGCGCCACCACTGTCAGGCATCATTTGTTTCATTATTGGTAGTATTCCTTAGATTAGAAGTTCCCATTTTAATTGTCTAGATAATAGATAATCAATTTGATAATTTGCTTGACAAATTATTATTCTTTTCTGTTTTTCAATGAACAAAATAGATAAGCTTCCAAAGTAGATAGGGAGGAAAGTATAATGGAAATCACACAGACACTATGATAAAGGCAAAATTTAGGGAAGATGTTGTGAGAAAATTAGTTACAGTTTTAATGCATTATAAAGCATTGAGGACTATCACAACATGTTCTCTTTAGTGAAAATAAATTTCAATATTTTTTTATCCTTATTTTCAGTAAAAGTTACCAAAGCCTTGACCAGTTATCAGCAGAAGTTAGCCTGTCTCAGGCCTCCTTGGATCCCAGCCACTCACAAGAAGGAGATGGGAAACAAGACTCATTGAATTTCATCGGTGAAGGTAAGTGTGCTAGCTACTTTTAAGTCAACTTGACACAAGCTAACATCATTTGAGAGGAGAGAACCACAGTTGAGAAAAAATGCCTCTATAAGTTTGGGCTATAGGCAAGCCATAGGGCATTTTCTTATTAGTGATAGATGGGGAAGGGCCCAGCCCATCATGGTTGGTGCCAGCCCTGGGCTGGTGGTCTTGAGTTCTGTAAGAAAGCAGGCTGAGCAAGCCATAGGGAACAAGCCAGTAAGCAGCAACCATCCATGGCCTCTGCATCAGCTCCTGCCTCCAGGTCCCTGCCCTGTGTGAGTTCCTGTCCTGGCTTCCTTCAGTGATGAACTAGGATGTGGAAGTATAAGCCATATAAACCCTTTTCTCCCAGATTGCTTTTATCATGGTGTTTCATCATAGCAACAGTCACTCTAAGACAGGAAGGAAGTGGCTTTGGTATTTGTGAGTAGTTTAACATTTCTGGTTTTTAAGAACAAAGTGTTCTTCTGTAGCACATACTGGCTTTAAACATATAATCCTTTTGACTGCCTCTGGTGCTTGGATTACAAACATGTCCCACATACATGCACATATGCAAATAAATAATCATTAAGTATAATTAAGATATATTTATTCTTAATTACTAAATTGTGTTCATTGATACTTTCATACATGTTTTAATACATTTTGGTTACCCCTTCAGCTCTCCTTTCCCTCCCATACCTGCAGGTACCTCCTCTTCCTTACAAATCTTTTTCTCATATTCATTACTTTGATTTGTTTCATGACTCACAGAGTTTAACTAGGACTGACTGTGTGACCCTGTATTTATAACCGTCCATCAGAGCCTGGTGTGTTCACCAGGGCCTATACAACTAGATGATGTGTGCCCTGCCCTTCTCCCAGAGTGCATTATGTTGCTAATAGATCAGCAGTAAGTGGTAGGGCCCTGTGAGCATCTTCCTCTCCATGGCTGACTGCTGGAGGTCCCAAGTTGTATGGGCCCAGTGCCAGTAGGCACATTTGCTCAAAGTGCTTGCTTTGTCTGTGTTGTGATTAGAAGTTGGCATTTCACAGGCCTGCTCTCCACATTCTGGCTCTTACGTACTTCCTGCAAATGTTACTTGAGCCTTAAGTGATATAAATGTCTTCATCAGAGCTAAGCCCTCGATTGTTTTTATTCTCAACATCTTGCGCTGTCATAGATTTCTGCATTATTTCCATTCACCATCACGAGAATTGCTCTCATTAAATTTGAGAGTAGTTTTGTCTAGTCTGTCCTGGTAGGTACATATGGTAAAAAATTTTAAGTGTGTAAGTATTATTATTTGGTTAAATTTACTTCTAAGTATGCCATTCTTTTGTATTATATTATAAATCAAATTATTTTCTCAATTGCTTTTTTTCAGATTTTTCATTGCTTCTTTTAGATTTTAAGCATACATTTTTTAATTACCCTTTTTCCCTGTCTATAAAAAAGAATAAAAGTGACTTTAGTAGCTCATAGTATTCTTAGAATATTTTATTTTATTTTTTTATTTATCCATTCATTTATTTGGTTGGTTGGTTGGTTGGTCAGTTGATTGGTTTGTTTTTCAAGACAGGGTTTCTCTGTGTAATCCTGGCAATCCTGGAACTCACTCTGTAGACCAGGCTGGCCTCAAACTCACAGAGATCTGCCTGTCTCTACTTCCTGAGTGCTGGGCATGTACCATCACCACCTGGGTTTTATTTTATTTTTTAAGACAGGATTTCATTTGGCTCAGCTTACCATGTCACTCAGGCTAGTCATGAATGCTAAATTCTAGAACTTCTTCATATTCAGCTTCTCATTGGGGATGTTTAGTGGAAAGAGAGAACCAAAGCCTGACAGTTGTTTTTTCACATACTCTGTGACACACACACAAATAACTAAAATATGTCTATATTTTATTTTTTATAATTACATATAATTAAAAACATATTTATTTAAACACATTATTTATAATTAATTTTTTATATAATAATATATAAATATAATTTAATTAATTAAATTTAATTTTAAATGTTTAAATATATGTTTTTTCACATACTGTGACACATACAAATAACTTAAAAAGTCTATATTTTATATTTTTATAATTATATATAATTAAAATATATTTATTTAAATACATTATTTATGATTAAAATTTTATATAATATATATTTTTAAATTTTAATTTAATTAATTCAATTTAATTTTAAATGTTTAAATATATAATATATGTAATTAAAAACTCAGACCCCAATGCACAGGAGATACTGAATATAAATGGTCAGGAAGTGAGTATTGTCTGATCAGGGTAAGTTTGTTTCTAGTGCCCTTCTTAATGTAAGTATGGGATTCCCATATTCTCTCCGGCTAGGCAACAGTTAGTGTTATTTAGTTGACTGGATGAATGAGTGTGAATATATTCTCAAAAATATATGAGAATTTATTTTTGAGGGGCATGGTGGTGTACACCTTTAATCCCTGCACTTGTGAGGTAGAGACAGGTGGATCTCTGTGAGTTTGAGGCCAGCCTGGTCTACATAGTGAGATCCAGGACAGCCAGAATGTCATAAAGAGATCTGTCTCAGTAAGTAAACAGAAGACAACCGTTCCCTTTTTGCTCTAGAATACATTATCTCAAACATCTATACCAAGAAATCTTAAGAGAAGTGCAAATACTCTAATGCTTTTAAGGGTGATATTAAAAACTGCTGAAAGGTGAAGTATGTTTAGCCACTCAGATACATCTTCACTCCCTTAGAAGCTATGGTCTCGCTGTGTGATTCATGAAGGCTGTTACTCTTGTGTGATTTTTATCTTAACTTCCAGGTAAAGAAGATACGCCCTCACTGCTTGGTCTCTGTGGGTCACTAACATCTGTGGCAAGCTACAAGTCCCTCACGAGCCTAAAATCCAATGACTGCCTTGCGAGCCCCACAGCCGAGATGACAAGTCCAGGCCTGACTCCATCCTGAAAGACTACATAAAAACCCAGAGTTTCTGTATTGTAAATATTCAGTTTCCATAGGTTTGGCTGCTGGGGAGATCTTTGAAATTTTGTATTATTCTGGCACACACATGGCATTTTGTCGTTTGAGGATTTCAGCCCAGCCCATGTAAAGTCTGAGGGAAAAGCATAATAGTCCTGCTATTTTTCTTTTTTTTAAATCTTACATTTGTCATTGAGGATATTTAAAATTGAATAGGCTTTAAAGAAATCTTACAAAGATTGTCTAAATCCATTGTAAACTGTACAAAGTTGTTACTCAACTGATTTTTATATATTTGTTTAAATGCCTCTTGGTGTGCAGAGGCTGGGCTCAGACTTCATTCAAGACTTAAAAATTAGTGTTTTCTTTCACTCCTTTATTTAGTGGTTACATCTGCACAGACGATAACTAATTTCATTAAGTATCTCCTAAGTTGCAATGTCCACGTGATATGTTTGTACAGGAGAAGGCTCTCAGCCGCAGGGGCACAATGGCTCTTTTAGTTTTTCTTCTATCATTTATCATTTGGTACCAACTTTTAGCATTTCATAAATTTTTAGATATGTACCTTTTTAGGCATTTGCTGACTTAATTTGTAAGGTATGTAGGAAAAGCATTTTATATCTAAGAAAATGAATACATTTCTTAGGCTTACTTTCTCAGGATTTCCTTTTAAAATTATCAATTTTAAAATGTGATGGGGTATGCCTGAGAAGTTGGAAACATTCCAAAATGCAGAACAAATGTTGGAAAAGTGTTATTTTCATCAGAAGTTTAGAGTTTAGTTTAAGGATTTGAGAAACTTTTAAATGAAGAACTCATGAGTGACCAGCATATCTGACTGTGAATATATGTCTGAGCTACAATGCTATTTTCCTCCTGTGTGCAACAATTAATTATATCTTGGATGTTTCACACCCTTTACCATTATACCATGACCTCGTTTTTAAACTGATCTTAGTATTTAAAAATCGTATATGTCTATGGGAAAAGTGGTTTTCTTCATATCTGTGTTTCAAATCTTTTTGCAGTTTTTGAAACAGCTTCATATGTCCCTAAAAATTCCACCCATTGAAAATGAAAATGTATGAAGTATATTTTCTATAGTGAGTAATATGAGGAAAACAAGTGTGCCAAAGAAATTTTCTATGTTGTTTACATGAGGAGGTCACAATACTTACTGGGTACTTCATGTGGCATTTTTGTTTGTTAATTTTTATATTTAAACCTAGCACCTGTGACAGGTAGAATCTGTTCCTCCTGTAAAGCTGTCCGAGGAGAGCTGAACTCACATGTTCGTTCCTTGTGTCCAAAGTGTAGGGACGGGAGGTTCTCAGAAATGCTTGGAGCTTAGTCTCGTGGTGTGGAATATCAAGTAATTAATAGTGATGTGAGCAGCATTACAGCGAGGTAGAACAGACAGTCATTTCAGGGGCAAAGGAGGCCTGGACGCTCATGACAGATTTTGTATTGGATGTGTCAGAACATACTGGGACCTTTCTGCCCATAGCTGAAGGCTTTAATACTTGTACAAATGCATACCTTCTTAAAACTTAGCACCTCCAGCTGTTCTGAATAATGTACACCACATTAAGAATACAATGTCCAAAGCTGCTTTTAATCAATGTGACCTCGGGGCCTGAGGGAGGGCATATGAGGAAATAGATGGTCAGAAAAACTGAGAATTTCAGGCTGGTCGTGAGCACGCCTCTACTTTCCTAAGAACTATCAAAATGTTTAATGCTTTATCATCATGACCTGCTCTCACCTGACATTTATGATTCTTTCATATATTAAAACCTTGTTGAGATCTTTTCATACATTTTTATAAAGTAGAAGGGAACACAAGGTTCCCAGTTGGTACACTTTTTCAGATTTGTCTGATAGAAACACTAGTTTGTGCACATAACCCTACTGCAAACCACAGACTGAGACATGACACACGAGGATCATGGCTTTCCCTTCATTCTTGGAATTCTTGGTATAAAATTCATCTGCTACTATGAAATCCAGGTTTCTGCAGTTCATTTAAAACTAGAGGCAGTTTATAAATGTTGCATGAATAAACTGTGTGTCTCAATCTTTAATTTTCAGTGGTAGTATTTATTTTTCAGAACCCCACAAAGAATGCTGAATTATGTCTATCTTTTCATGTTTATTTTGTTGCCTTGATGTACTATAATTGTTGCATGTATATTAAAGTTTTTTTTAATAATACAGTAATAGTCTTGTTCCCTGACAAAAATAATTACCCAATTCAAGTGTTCACTGAATTTCTATTTCAGCAAATATAGTGAATAGTGGGTATTAATTATACCTACAATATTAATGAATGTGATTTGAAAAATCCTTTTATTCAAGATAGATTATATATTTACTTTAAGAAATACTCTTTATAGACCACATGACATTTTGAGAATTATTGACTACATATAGAACAGGGGTCCCATATACTAATGGAGTTGAGAATTCCTATCCATTTATGATGATGTCACAACTCTTCTCATATGAAGCTGACAGAATTCTGACACTCTAGATTTATTATTATTCAAGCACTCAGGATAGGGGAAGATAAGGAAATTTAATTAATCAGTAGCTTACAGCAAAACCTCAACAAAATTGTAGTTATAGTCCTGAAAATATGTTGACATGTTGTCATCTTGTGGCCATGTGATGTAGTTACAATTTGTATTTGACTGCTCTAGTAAAGGTAATGCTAAAATTCTCTGAATTTAGGACAAATTTCTCCTTTATCCCTCCCCATCAGGGGCATTTCTTGGAACTTTCCAGAAGTATCAGGACATTGCCCATGATGTATAATGGACTCAGGGATTCCTACCAAAGAATCCCTTTTCATCACAGTATGGATTGGTCTATATTATCTACATGAGTGTATTTCCTTCATCCATTTCTTTTAGATTTTCCCAATTTAGCAGAATATATATACATACATATATATATATTAAGATATCTCCCAATAATTTTCTGAATTTTATTTATATCTGCCATAATGGTTCTCTTTTCACCTCTAATTTTCTTAATCTTGGTCTTTTCTCATGCTTTAGGCAAATTTAGTTACTTTTATTAAACTTATCAAACAACTACCTTGTTTCATTAATTCTCTGTAATTTTTCATTTCCATTTCATTAATTTCTGCCCTGATTTAATTTTATTTCAATCTGATTTGAGTTCAGCCTTTCTGGTTTTTCCAAGTCCCTCAGGAATGTCATTAAGTGTTTGTTACTGTGTTTTCTTTTATTTCTAGGAACGTCTGTCTAGATTCCTTTCTTGATCTCATTGTCATTGGCCATCATCAAGTGATGTCATTCCGTCCCCATGAGCTTGTCACTGTTCTGTACTCCTCATGCTGGTGATTTGCAGGTTTGGTCCATTGTGGACAGATAGAAGTCAGGAGCTTTTTCAGTTTCCCTGAATGTGTTAAGACACACTTTCTGTCCTAATAGATCGGTGAGTTCAGATAAAGTTCTTTCGGCTACTGAGAAAAATGTGCATTCTGCAGTGTTCAGATGGAATGATAGTTAGATGTCTGTTAAATCTATCTGATCTGTGATCTCATTTAATTCACGTTTTCTGTTTTCTTTTTGCCTGGATGATCCGTCAATTGGTTAGAATGGTCTATTGCAATCTGCCACTATTATTATGCAACTGACTTTACCTTTACCAGAATCTGTTTTATGAAATTAGAGCTACCCACACTTGATATGTATATGATTAGGATTGTAATGTCTTCTTGGTGGATTGTTTACTTAGAAGTGACTGTCTTTCTCTCTTCTGAGTAGATTTAAAGTCTATTTTGTTGGATATTAAAACAGTGACTCCTGTTTGACCCTTGCTTCCATTCACCTGAAATACATTTTTCTATCCTGTCCCCTAAGGTAGCATCTGTCTTGTTTGTCTTTTGTGACGAAGTACAGTTCTTGAAGACACACACACACACACACACACACACACACACACACACACACACACACGTTGGGTCTTGCATTTTAATACACTCTATTGATCTGTGTCTTTTCAGTGGTGGATTGAGACCACTAGTATTCAGAGTGATTGTTGAGTGATGTATATTTATGTTCTGTCATAATTTGGTGTTTCCTATTCCTCTCTTGCTTAACTGTTCATCTAAAGTGGTTTGCAAGGCCTGCTGGGTGTGTTTGTCTTTCTATTCAGTCAAAGAATTCCTTCAGGTGTCTTTTGCAAAGCTGCTTTAGTGAATGCCTTCAGCCTGTTTCTGTCGTGGAAAGTCCTTTCTCTCACACTGTGACTGGTAACTTTGCTGGTATAGATGGGGTGGGCAGTTGTTTTCTTTAAAACTTGAAAGATGTCATGCCAAGATCCAGCCTTTGATGTCTGTCCTGAAGATCCTGTCTTTGTGTATCCATCCTGAAGGTCCTGTCTTCCTTCATACATCTGTCCTGAAGATCCTGTCTTCATCCATCCATCCTGAGGATCATGTCATATATGGCTTGGTGCTTCTTTCTTGCTATTTTCAATATATTTTGTGCTTTCTTAAATTTCCATCAATATATTCTCTTAGCTCTGAAATTTTAATTAAAGTAGAATGAGAAATTCTTTTCTGGGATTGTGTCTTGTGTGTCTGCAGAGGCATCCCTTTGCCCAAATAAGGGAAATTTTCTGCTATGATTTGGTTGAAAATAGTTTTTGGTCTCTGTAAGGAAATTCTTCACATTTTTTTTTATATTCATGATTCTTAGATTTGATCTTTTCACTGTGTCCCAAATACCTTAAAAGCCCAGCCCACAGTGTTTAATTAATGTTTCTGACCTGTCAGAACGTCCCAGATCCTCTATCCTGTCATGGGGGACAACGATTCTCAAGTATAAGCCATATAAACCTCTTTTCTTCCCAAGTTGCTTTTGGTCATGGTGTTTTACCACAGTAATAATAAGCAATCTAGAGTACCTCTGGATCAGCAATATCCCAACTCACCACAGTCACAAAGTTCTAATCAGCTTTGGAATCTCTATCATAGGCAAGGCTTTTTTTTTTTCTGGTGCTCATTACTCATTTTTTTGGCATCTGTATATATGTGTGCTATAAATACATGCATGCATGTTCACACATGTGAGAACGTGTATGTCCATGTGTAAATATGGACACGATTGTGTATGCATGTGAGGGCCCATTAGTTACATTGGATGTGGTTTTAGTTACTTTGTTTTTTCTTGCTGTTATAAAACATGACCAAGGTAATTAATAGAAGAAAGAGCTTCTTTGAGCTATAGTTTCTGAGGTTAGAATCCATGACCGTGGGGTCAGGGTAGCAGCCAGCAGGCATGGCAGTTGTAGTAGCAGCTGAGAATTCATATCTTAAACCACAAGCACAGAGCAGAGAGAACAAACTAGAAATGGCACGCGTGAGTCTTTACATTCTCAAAGCTCGCCCCAGTGACACACTTCCTCCAGCAAGGCCACGCCTCCTAAACCTACCCAGTCTATGCCACCAGCTGGGGACCAAGTGTTCCATTGCTGGCGACACTAGGGAACATTCAGCATCTAAACTATCACAGGTGTCTTCCTCCATTACTCTCCACTTTACTCACAGAGTCAGAGTTCCTTGCTGACTCTTGAGCTTGTTAGTTCTGGCCAGTCCAGCTAGAATTGCCCCAAGGACCGCATTTTTGCCTTCCATGTGCTTGAGTTGCAGGCTCTGGTCCTCACAAATGTGTGGCACATATTGAATCATGCCCCCAGCCCCCACTATTCATCTTTAGCTGGCATATTAGAATGGTAGCCTAAGAACTTAGCCTGAAGAGGCTGACAGAGATGGAACCAGGGCTTTCACCCTAAAAATCTGGTAAAGAACGAAGTCAGGGGATAACATTACAGTTTATTAATAAGCAATGTCAGTGCACTACATTCCAGGATAGAATGAAGAATTTGCCATGGGTCTATCGTAGGCACTGCTTCCAGTTCATTCACCTTCTAAGAGAGTGTGCATCTGGCGGCCCCTCATTTATTTGGATTACCTACCCTCTAATAAAAATTCTACCCTCTGGGCCAAGCCACTCCTTTCATTGGCTAGTGGACCGATGACAGAATTCCTGTAACATTTCCCCTTTCTTTTGTCTAATTAAGAAGGAAGATGCTAATTCTAACATCATAAAACTATATACAGTAAGAACGCTTATCAAGTATTGTCCAAAAGAAAGAAAAGGTAATAACCTAAATGAAAATGAACTACATATAATAAAAACAATTAAGTAAGAAATACATTATAAATGTCCAAACCATAAGTAATTGAAGAATTTATAGAGATTACTCCAATAGCTGTCCTCTCCTGAAGAATCCAAAGTTTTGTACCTAATATTATCTTTAGCTAAGATTCGAGAAGACAATAACTGTAACCGTCTAGTCTTTAACCCCATCAAAGACCTGAGAAGGAAAATATAGTACCTGAGTAAGCAGAAAGTACAAGCAAGCCACTTCTAAAAATGTAAGAAAAGACAGAAACAGCTGGCTGCCTGGACAGTCACCTAAGGTTCCTGTGCAATGTAGGGGCATCCATCTTTGGCCTACAGGCCTAGAATCTCTGACAGACCTTTTTCAGAAGCAAGAAATTTTTAATAATTGTCCTACCCTGTCTTGGCAAAATTTGACAGTCACTTTCCTTTGTGTCCTGCTTGTCCAGACTGGACAGCATACTTACTGTCAGCAGTCTAGGCAAGGGCTGTTGCACAAATCCTAAATATTCTTGTAATAAAAACCCAGAGCCAGATATCAGGGTGAAAAGCTGAAAGTTCAGAGAAGCAGAGCAAGTCACAGCCACCACCTCTTACCTCAACAACTCCTCAGCCTGACAGAGCATCTGCAAGAAAGTGAATTTTTGTCTTCTCCTGCCTTATATTCTTTTCTCTGCCCAACTATATCACTTTCTGTTTCAGCCTTCCTAGTGCTGGGATTAAAGGTGTGTGATTCCAAGTGCTGGAATTAAAGGTTTGTGCCACTACTACCTGGCTCTGTTTCTTTTTTAGACTGGCTTAATCTCGTGTACCCCAGCATGGCTTTGAACGTCTAGAGATCCAGATGGATCTCTGCCTCTGCCTCCCGAGTGCTAGGATTAAAGGTGTGTGACACCACTCCCTGACTCTGTCCTATGATCTTCAGACAAGCTTTATTTCTTAGATTACAAATATATCACCATATTTCCCCTTTTTTGTCTAAAATAATAAAAGAAGGCTATAACTAATACAAGAAAAACTATGTACAATAAGTACAATAGCTATATACAGTCAAGAATTATATTAATAATGTCCAGTCCATTAACAACTGACAAATTCAGAGAAAATATTCTATTATTTATCCTATTTTGGTAAATCCAAAGTGTTGTACCTAATTCACTTTCTATCCTAACTTGTATTACCAACCCAAAACTATCTTTTGATGTCTTTCAAACTTATACACTTTACACCTCTTGAATGAGTTTCTTTTCTGAATTTATTAGCAAGGAAAACTATAACTATCTAGTCTTCAACTCCATCAGAGACCTGAGAATGAAATAATATTGCCTAAATAAACAGGAATTACAGGCCAGGAACTTCCAAAAAATGTGAGAAATGACAGAAACAGCTGGCTGCCTGGATAGTCACCAAAGGATCCTCTGCAACGTTAGGGCATCCATCTTCAGCATACATGTTTAGCATATCCAACAGACTTTTCTGTAAAGCAGGATATTCTGAAGGGCCTTTCTACCTTGTCTTGGTAAGATTTGACAGTACTTTGTTTTGTGTCCTGCTTGTCCATTTTGGACAGCATAATGTCAATAGTTGAGGGAAGGGCATTTTGTTGCCCAGTGGTTAATTTACCACAAAGAAAAATGCCCATCTTCTCTGAAGTAGATTGGTGCTGCTAGGAAGCAGACATGTCTTACTGTCATAAAAAAATGAATCTATGTTATTAAAACATCTTAAATGCCATAGTCTGTAGATCTCTGAAGTGTTTGAAGATGACCTATCAAAAACAGATCTCTGTTTAACCTTGAAAACATACCTAATCTGACTACAAGTTCCATTGTAATAGGTGACTAACTACTAACCTGCATTTATTAATTATCCTAAATAGTTTGTAATAATAACTTTCAAGGACTAGTAATTTACCTTACATTGTTAAATGAACTGTATAAGTACAATACCGTGAACAAGAGTAGAAATGTATGTATAGTATGTTCCAACAAAAATAATCTCAACTTCATATCAATATACACAATTTGTATACAATATATAAAAATCTAATCCAATGTTAAATATTTAAAACTAGTAGTTGCTTTTTAAAAGTAGATTCAATAATCTACCTTTTTATCTTACTATACCCATAGTCTCCCTTTTTTCTTCTCAGAGTAGATGCAATAATCTACCCTTTTATCCTATCATTTCTATATCTTTTTTTAGAGCAGATAAAGGTAGCAATAATCTACCTTTTAACTTACCATATCTATATCTTATTTTTTTTCTTTTCAAGACAGGAACCTTGACTTTAATCTCCTTTGTTTAGCTTTTTTCCTGACCATTATAAATAACAACTTGTAAACAACCACCTAAATAATGACAACTATCCATAACCCATTGAATGACCAAAAACCACCCACCCCATCTCTTGGGAATGTGGGCATCATGTTCTTAACTTTACTTCCTGCTGTCTGGGTGCAAAGGCATCTTTAGGGGATCCTGAAAAGAAAATTTTGGGTTAATTGCCAAGTCCTGGGAGAGGTAACTGTATCATTTGTTGTCCAGTCTCTGCATAATGAGAAAGTGCAAGGCTTGTCTTAAGTCCTAGCTGTAGAAGTCTGTGAGGCTGTATTATCTCAGTTAGCCATCTCAAAATTGTCCTAAACAGTTTGTAGTCCAAAGCTGATCTTTGGGTGGTCTTTGTCAGCTTGATGGTGTCATCATAGTCCATATGGAATCATTATTGTGGGATCTCATCATCCTTTTGGAAACTTCAGAGATTGCATTAGGTCAGATTATTCCTCTTCTTAGTAATTTTTTCTAGGTAGTTCTTCCTTCTTCTTTGGATGCTTATTTGTCCAAAGGTCTTTAAATTTTTCAAGATGGTTGTTTTTATTTTCCTGAAAAGACAAAAATAAAACTCTGACCCAACCCTAACTTTGGGGAATTTCCAAATCTAATCTTTATCAATTTTGATTTATGGTTTTACCTTAAATTTTTGTTTTATTTTCTAAAGCTGTTCTATTATCCAGACCAGTATGGTCTATTACAATAGGCATTAGGTGCTTTAATTGCTCTGGGAAGGAGTTTTTTCCCCAATGACAGGAAATGATTGAACCGAATTTGACAAGGGGGCCTGCAAGAGGCCCCTTAGGGAATTTCCCAATGGCAAAGGCAAGGGATTACCTTATCTGTCCCTTGTTGATCTACATTCATTCGTCCAATGGCTGCCTTTGCCACACTTTCTGCATAATCCAGAAGGGAGGGGCATTCTGTTAGGTTTATTCCTTGAAAAAACATTGTTTCTAGGAACGCCCTGTTTACAGTCCCTTTTTAGGTGACCTTGTTTACCACAATTGAAACATTTGACATTTTGATTTTTCTTCAAGCCTCTAGAAATTACCTCTCCTATCCAAGCATCATCATGGTCATGAGATTCAATATTGATTGTATCTTGATCCATTCCTCTAAGAATGCTGATCTCACCTTTAATGGCCTAATTACCCTTTTGCATTGTACATTAGCATTTTCAAAAGCCAGATATTCAATTATTATTTGTCTAGCTTCTGAACTTGGTATTATTCTATTTATATCTGAAGTTAGTTAGAAATCAGTGAAGGTTTCTTTTGGGCCCTGTATAACTTGTATAAATGACTCAATCTTCTTTCCTACTTCTCCAATTCTGTTCCAAGCATTCAAGGCTGCTGTGCGGCATAAAGCCAGGGGGTGTGGTCATCATATAAAGATTGTCTTTGTATATCAGCGTAATCACCTTCTCCAAGAAGTTGATCTTGAGAAATTTCCATAACTCTAGCCCTATATCATTGTTGAAGGCTCTTAGCCTCATCCTTCCACCAGATCCTCTAAGACTGCTGTAACCAAATCCCTCCAGTCTTGAGGGATAATTCTGTACAAGTTGACCACAAGTTTAACATCTGCTTCACAAATGGTAAGTGCATGCCATATGAGACTATGGCTTCTTTGAATCTCCTCAAATCTAACATTTGCACAAGAGTCCAGTCAGCTCTTACATAGCCTTGAGTATATCTATCCACATTTCCTGTAAAGTTACTGGATAAATTAAGTTTGGCTGTTTGAAAGCCTTAGGCTGTTTCTCTGTAACCTTATAATGCAATGCTGAGATTGGTTCTCCTTTAAATTCCTCTGCCAGGGTCTAAATGTCTTTATGATCTGTTTTATTAAGTTTTTCTAAGACTTGTATCTTGGCACTCATATCAACCAACTTTTTTTAGGGTTAAAACAAGAATGATCAAACTGATAATGTTTATAATTGACATTATGTACATCCCATCTGAGTTAATTATCTTCTCATTTAATTGTTCCATTTTCAAACCATCTATCATATTATCAAACAGAGACCCAACTCCTTTCATTGTAATAGTGTTTCCCATTTTTTTCAATGTGGGAAAAAAACTCTTTTACCTAATTTCCCCCTTTAAGAAATCCCAGTTGTGCCGGGCGGTGGTGGCGCACGCCTTTAATCCCAGCACTCGGGAGGCAGAGCCAGGCGGATCTCTGTGAGTTCGAGGCCAGCCTGGTCTACCAAGTGAGTTCCAGGAAAGGCGCAAAGCTACACAGAGAAACCCTGTCTCGAAAAACCAAAAAAAAAAAAAAACAAACAAAAGAAATCCCAGTTGAATTTCTTTTTTCAGGGACTTAAAGTTCTTGTCATATAGGTCCTTCACTTGCTTGGTTAGTGTTACCCCAAGGTATTTCATGTCATTTTTGGCTATTGTAAAGGGTGATGTATCTATAATTGTCTTCTCAGCTTCTTTGTCAATTGTATATAGGAGGGCTACTGATTTTTTTGAGTTGATCTTGTATCCTGCTATGTTGCTGAAGGTGTTTATAAGCTTTATCAATTCCTGGGTGGAATCTTTGGGGTCACTCAAGTATACTATCATGTCATCTGCAAATAGGGAAAGCTTGACTTCTTCCTTTCCAATTTGTATCCCCTTAATCTCCTTATATTGTCTTATTGCTCTGGCTAGAACTTCAAGTACTATATTGAATAAGTATGGGGAGAGTGGACAGCCTCGCCTCGTTCCTGATTTTAGTGAAATTGCTTTGAGTTTCTCTCCATTTAATTTGATGTTGGCTGTTGGTTTGCTATATATTGCCTTTATTATGTTTAGGTATGTTCCCCGTATTCCTGATCGCTCCAAGACTTAGAAAATGGAAAGATCTCCCATGCTCATGGATAGGCAGGGTTAACATAGTAAAAATGGCAATCTTACCAAAAGCAATCTACAGATTCAATGCAATCCCCATCAAAATACCAACACAATTCTTCACAGACCTGGAAAGAATAATACTCAACTTCATATGGAAAAACAAAAAACCCAGGATAGCTAAAAGAAACCTGTACAATAAAACAACTTCTGGAGGCATCACAATCCCTGATTTCAAGCTCTACTATAGAGCTACAGTAATAAAAACAGCTTGGTATTGGCATAAAAACCGACATGTGGACCAATGGAATCGAATTGAAGACCCTGACATTAACCCATACACCTATGGACATATAATTTTTGACAAAGAAGCCAAAAGTGTACAATGGAAAAAAGAAAGCATCTTCAACAAATGGTGCTGGCATAACTGGATATCAACGTGTAGAAGGCTGCAAATAGATCCATATCTGTCACCGTGCACAAAACTTAAGTCCAAGTGGATCAAAGACCTCAATATAAATCCAGCTACTCTGAACCTGCTAGAAGAGAAAGTAGGAAATAGTCTTGAACGCCTTGGCATAGGAGATCACTTCCTAAATATAACACCAGTAGCACAGACACTGAGACAAACAATCAATCAATGGGACCTCTTGAAACTGAGAAGCTTTTGTAGAGCAAAGGATACGGTCAACAAGGCAAAGCGACAGCCTACAGAATGGGAAAAGATCTTCACCAACCCCACAGGTGACAGAGTACTGATATCCAGAATATATAAGGAACTCAAGAAATTAGACATCAAAACGACCAACAGTCCAATTGAGAAATGGGCAATAGAACTAAACAGAGAATTCTCAACAGAGGAAACCCAAATGGCTGAAAGACATTTAAGGAATTGCTCAACATTCCTAATCATCAGGGAAATGCAAATCAAAACAACTCTGAGATACCACCTTACGCCTGTCAGAGTGGCTAAGATCAAAAACACTGAAGACACTTTATGCTGGAGAGGATGTGGAACTAGGGGAACTCTCCTCCACTGCTGGTGGGAATGCAAGCTTGTACAACCACTTTGGAAATCAATATGGTGCTTTCTTAAAAACTTGGGAATCAATCTCCCCCAAGATCCAGCTATACCACTTTTGGGCATATACCCAAGAAATGCTCAATCATACCACAAGAGCACTTGCTCAGCTATGTTCATATCAGCATTGTTTGTAATAGCCAAAACCTGGAAACAACCTAGATGCCCTTCAACTGAAGAATGGATAAATAAATTGTGGCACATATACACAATGGAATACTACTCAGCAGAGAAAAACAATGACATCATACGGTTTGCAGACAAATGGATCGATCTAGAAAAAATCATCCTGAGTGAGGTGACCCAGACTCAGAAAGACAAATATGGTATGTACTCACTCATAGGAAGATGCTAGATGTGGAACAAGGATGACTGGACTGCTACTCACATCACCAGTGAGGCTACCTGGAAAACGAGACCCCAAAAAAGACACGGAGAAATGGATGAGATCTACATGAACAGCCTGGTCATGAGTGGGAACAATGAAGGGCAACGGTCGAGGGAAAGAGAGTGGGAGATCCTAGCTGGATCAAGAAAAGAGAGGGAGAACAAGGAATAGGAGACCATGGTAAATGAAGACCACATGAGAAGGGGAGGAAGCAGAGAGCTAGGGAGGCCCACGGAGATCCACAAAGATACCCCCACAAAAGACTGCTGGCAATGGTCGAGAGACGGCAGGAACTGACCTACTCTGGTGATGGGATGGCCAGACACCCTGTTAGTTGTGCCATAAACCCCATCCAAGGAAGGTCTGAGGAATCTGGATGCAGACATCCACGGCTGGGCCCCTGGTGGAGCACTGGGAGTCTAATTAGTGAGAAAGAAGAGGGTTTATATGAGCGAGAAGTGTTGAAGCCAAGGTTGGATAAAGCACCGGGACAAATAACCAAATGAATGGAAGCACAGGATCTATGAACCAAAGGCTGAGGGGCCCCCAACTGGATCAGGCCCCCTGAACGGGTGAGACAGTCATTTGGCTTGATCTGTTTGGGAGGCAGCTGTGCGTTGGTGCCGGGTCCTGGGCTCGTTGCATGAGTTGGCTGTTTGAATCCTGGGACCTATGCAGGGACGCTTGGCTCGGTCTGGGAGGGGGGAACTGGACCTGGCTGGACTGAGTCTACCAGGTCGATCCCGGTCCTCGGGGGAGACCTTGATCTGGAGGAGGTGGGAATGGGGGGTGGGGTGGGGGGAGCGGGAGGGGGGCGAGAGCGGGAGAACAGGGGAATCTGTGGCTATTATGTTGAACTAAATGATGTTGTAAAATAAATTTACTTAAAAAAAATAAAATATAAAAGAAAAAAAAAGAAATCCCAGTTGACTCACCAAATCTGACAATGACGATTCAGTTGAAGATGTGGCCGCAGCCGGAGGAGGGGGCCCAGAGAAAGCCACAGCCCACCAGGAGAGGGAAGACGCAGAAGAGCCAGCTGTGTGCTGGGGGATGTGCAGAGGCGAACTCCTGTGGCTTTGGGAGCCCAAAGTCTGTGGAGTCTGCTGCAGAGAGGCTGCAACACAAACTTAGCCAGCAGGGTAGGGACTCGGGCTCTGTGCAGCTCTGGCCTGAGCGGGTGGCTGCAAAGCTACAGACAAGTGGCTTTTTCATAAATTCATGTCCCAAAAGTTGGATGCCAGATATTGCATGAATCCTAAATGGTCTTCTGATAAAATCCCGGAGCCAGATATCAGGGTGAAAAGCTGAAAGTTCAGAGAAGCAGAGCAAGCCACAGCCACCACCTCTTACCTCAACAACTCCTCAGCCTGACAGAGTGTCTGCAAGAGAGTGGATTCCTGTCTCCTCCTGCCTTATATCCCTTTCTCCACCCAGCCATATCACTTTCTGTTTCAGCCTTCCTAGTGCTGGGATCAAAGGTGTGTGATCCTAAGTGCTAGAGTTAAAGGTTTGTGCCATCAGTGCCTGGCTCTGTTTCTTTTTTATACTTGCTTAATGTCATGTAGCCCAGCTTATATGGCCTTGAACTTATAGAGATCCAGATGGATCTTTGCCTCTGAGTGCCAGGATTAAGTTGTGTGACACCACTCCCTGATCTCTGTGGCTAACTCTATGGCTGACTCTGTCCTCTGATCTTCAGGCAAGTTTCATTTCTTAGATTACAAATATATCACCACAAAGGGCAGTTTCTTGCCCTATAGGCCAGTTTGTGCCACAAAGAGCAAACTCCATATGGAGTGTCTTCAGTGCCCAGCATCCTCTTTAGAAGTAGATTGGTGTCACCAGGAGCAGACACATCTCATATCAAAAAACAGATTCCAAGTTATTGAAACATTTAAATGCTATATTCTGTAGGTCTTTGAAGTGTTTGAAGATTACCTATCCATTTGAAACATATTTCTCTATACGTGTATATTATCTTTTTTTTTTTTTTTTTTTTTTTTGGTTTTTTGAGACAGGGTTTCTCTGTGTAGCTTTGCACCTTTCCTGGAACTCTCTTGGTAGACCAGGCTGGCCTCGAACTCACAGAGATCCGCCTGGCTCTGCCTCCTGAGTGCTGGGATTAAAGGCGTGCGCCACCACCGCCCGGCACGTGTATATTATCTTATACTATAACCTGTATATTATCTTATGTTGCTCTTAAGGACTAAGACTTCACCATATATAAATAACCAAGCAGTATAGGTGTAAGCTGTATAGGTAATACCTTAAACAAAATTAGAAACATGTACAGTATAAGAACAATAACAAATTTGTATCAATATACAAAAATATCTTAAACAGAAGTAGAAAGGTATTTATAATATGACAAAAAGAACCTAAATTTGTATCGATATACAAAACTCCATGCCAATATAGATTTGAAACTGATAATTGCTTAGTTTGCCAGTAGATTTAATAATCTACCTTTTTATCCTATCATCTATCCCCCCTTTTTCTATTCCAAATGAAATTCCTGAGTCTAATCTCTTTTACTCAGCCCTATAACAACTTACAACCAATGCCCCCTACAATTATCCACAACCCTGAGGAAGATCAAAAACCATCCACACCACCTATTGGGTAAGTGAGTGTCCTGTTCTTAGAATTACTTCCTGCTGTCTGAGGAGCAACAGTATCTCTAAGGGACCCTGTAAAAATGGAAACAATGGTTAAGTCTTGGGAGAACTAGCTTCATCATTTGTTGCTAGTCTCTCAGTATTGGGGAAGTGCAGAGCTTATTTGAAGCTCTGGCTGGAGTGATGCATGAGGGTAGACCATCTCAGCTAGCCACCTTGGAATTGTCCTGAACTGTTTATAGTCCAAAACCAATCTTGGGTGGTGTTTATTGGCTCAGTGGCATTATTACAAACCAGGTAGAATAGTCACATCTTTTTGGAGACTTCAGAGATCACTGTTAGGAAAGTTTATTGTTCACTGTGGAAAACTTAAACATCATTAATATCAAAACAGAAAGTTTAAATTATGAGATAGTAATATACCTAAAGAAAGATTTTTAAAGCATCAAAATAAATTTGAGGGGTAAGAGATTTGTGACAACAATAGTACCTTCAATCATTTATAGAAGTTTGCCAAAATATTTGCTTTATGGTTTCTCCTGAAATTTTGTTTTATATTCTAAAGCTGTTCTATCATCCAGAGCAGTATGGTTTTTTACAATAGGTATCAGGTCCTTTAATTGTTCTGGGGAGGAGTTTCCCCCAGGGTGACAGGGAATGACTGGACCAAGTTTGACATGGGGGCCTATGAGAGGCCCCTCAGGTTATTGCCTGATGGCAAAGGGTGGCCTTGCCTGTCCCTCATTGATCTGGATTCATTGGTCCACTGTCAGCATTTGCCGAATCTTCTGCATAATCCAGAAGGCTGAGGCCTTCTCTTCAAGTTATCTTTAGAAGAGACATTGTTTCCAGGAATGCCCTGCATATTATTCCTTCTTAGATGACCTTGACATTTTGATTTTTTGATTTTTCACCATTTGACATTTTGATTTTTCAACCATTTGACATTTTGATTTTTCCTTAAGCCTTTGGAAATAACCTCTCCTATCCAAGTATCATGGTTGAGAGACTCAATAATGACATTGTGTTAGATCCATTCTTCTGTAGGGGCTGATCTGATCTTTAAAGGCCCAATTATCCATCTGCATTGTGAATTAGCATTTTCAAAAGCCAAAGATTCAATTAATATTTGTCTAACTTCTGGATATGATATCATTCTATTTACAGCTGAAGTCAGTCTTTGCAAAAATTCAGTGACAGGTTCTTTTGGGCCTTGTATAACTTTAGTAAATGGCTCAGTTCTCTTTCCTGATTCTTGAATCTTGTCCAAATCATTTAATGATGGCATGGGGACAAGGTGTGTTCATCAAATGTAACCTGACTATCCACATCATCATAAGAGCCCTCACCAAGGATTTGATCTTTAGAGATCTTATAACCTCTAACCCTACCTTGTTGTTCAAGGGCCTTAGCTTCTCTCTACCAGCTGCTCCATTCTAACTGACGACCATATTCCAGTACTGCTGTAACTAAATCTTTCATCTGTTGGTGTAATTTTGTTCTGAGAGGACCATGTATTCAACATCTGCCTCACATAAGCTGAATGCATACCATAGGAAATTATTGCTTCCTTAATTCTCTTTAAACCTAACATTTCTATAGGATCCCATTTCACTTCTGTATATTCTTGGGGATACTTGTCATTTGGTGATTTTTCTTGAATACTAATTGGACAAATCGTGGTTGGTGTTATAATAACCTACCACTCTTCTCCAATTCCATAAGGTGATGGTGATGTTGGTTCTTTTTTAACTCTTCTGTCTGTGTCTGAACACTTTTATTATCAGTTTTAGTAAATTCGTCTAAGGCTTGTAATTTACCAGTAGTTGCTCTTTCTACGGCTTGCATAGTTGGAGCAGTAAGCTGTTCTAAGGCCCACATGTTATCCGTCACCTTTCTACTCTCTTCATCCGTAAATATTTCCAAAGCCTTTATCTTGTCACTCAAAGCTGTATTATTCTCCTTAGTAACTAACTGTAAGGTGTGCATATTACCAGTCACCTTCCTCAGTGGTAAATATTTCTAAAGCCTTTATCTTGTCACTCAAAGCTGTCTCATTCTCCTTAGTTACTATTTGTAGACTTACATACCATGTTCTAAGACCTGTATCTTTTCAGTCAGTTTCTCACATCTGGAACCAGTATCAAACCATTTTTTAAGAATAAGATATGGATTGCCAGACTAATAACACTTTAAGTTGTTTATCTCCTCAGTTAGTAGTCCTAGCATCCCATCCACAATAGCAGTGATCAGGGTTCTAATTCTCTGCATTATGATATTCCCAATCATTGACCTGGGAAAAGTTTTAAGATTGTCCTTTCCCTTTTTTCATTTATTTATTTACTTTATTACTTATTTACCGTTTAAAAGTTGTCAAGTGACCTACCTGCAGTTCAGATCTTTGGAGAACTGTTGTAGATGTAGTGATGACATTTGGCCAGCAGGTGGAGCAGGTGCGGCACCAAAGCAGCTCAGGCTCTGCAACCTGAGCCACAGCAGACTCAGTGCCGCACTTGGTTCCACTGAACAAAATTGGTTTGAGGGAGCAGCTGTATGCCAGACTAGATTGTAGTCTAGCGCTCACCTGCACTGGGTTTGGAAGGGTAGTGGCACACAGCGAAAATGCTCAAGGCAGTGATCACGAGGACCAAGTGGCAGATCCCAGGGGCTAGCCTCGGGGCAAGGTGGGCACAGGCATCCTGTTGGGCACCAGATAAAGAAGGGAGTCAGGATCACGTTACAGTTTATTAACAAGAAATATCAGTGCACTACACTCACAAGACAAAACAAAAATCTGAGCGGGTCAGCCGTAGCCACTGTCTCCTCATTCCCAAGAGGAATGGGGAACCTAGACCAAGGCCACAGCCATGCTTGCTTCCAGTTTGTCCACCTTTCAAGAGAACACACATCTCTTGGCCCCCTCTTTTATTCAGATCACCTACCCACTGGGCCAAGCCACTCCCTTCAATTGGCTAGTGGACTAACGACAGAATTTCCATAACACTCTGGGCATTCAACCATACTTAGACAACTGCTCTCCTTTGGGGTAGGTTATCTGTTCTGTGAGGATCACCATTTCTTGGGGATGTTCATAAAGGTATTCCTGGAATCCAAGGTGTCTTCAGGTTCAGCACAATGAACCTTCAGACACCTTTGGAATCTGAGCCAAGGCATTGTAAAAGCTGAAAGCAAAACATCTCCAGGAGAGAGCTGGGAAAATGCCAGACTTTTTCCTGCTTTTAGTTACCTTCTGGGCCATATGAGGAGTCAGTGCCTTCTGGGAAAATAAAGGAAAAAAAAAAAAACAGTGTCTATGTGCCTGTATGTTGATATGACATGAGAATATTGGAGTATTGTAGTAGGACAGGCCCATAGGGTCAAGGAAACTGGCTCAGACCAATTGCTAAGGCATGCACATAACATACTTCCATAAGAGCCAACCTGGAGTCTGCCTGAGGCCTAGCAACAGGTGCTGTCAGAGTTCTTGATCATGCCCAGCCAATGAGGGGCAACCACGCAGACTGGGTGCTGGGAGGAGGGTATATAAGGCCTTCCCCATTATAGAATAAACAAGTTCGTTATTTGCCTTCAATGGACTCCTAAGTGTCTGTGCTGGTGACGCTGCACCTTTTCACCCCCTCCCGAGGGAGCTGTTAGGATCCAACAACAGGGTATGGCTGAGAACGATGGAAATGTCTCAGCTTAACTAGGGGTGTGGAAAACTCCAGGGCCGACAAAGCTACCTTGAGTCAGTAGCTCTAGATTTCTTGGCTCGCAATTGAAATCCACAGACTACAGAATGTGAATTTGAGAGACTTAGATGGGGCTGAGTGAGTAAGCCGAACCCCATCTTGCAGGAGAGTTCACAGGAAATAGGATGCCATTGAGCTGCCAGTCTGGAGGCCTTGAAGAATTTGTTGCAGAAACTCATGTGAGGTAGGGGAGAGGAATGAGCTGGTCAGTCCGGTTGGCCCAATCAGGTGTCCAGGTGCCTGTGCTCAGCACCAGGAGCAGAGGCACCTACAACCTTCGGAGAGGAGCGTTTATTGGGTGGCAGAGGGGCCAGAGCTCTGCTGCCATCCCTGGCCTGCAGTGAGGCCACTCTTGGAGCTGCTGCTTCGGGGCCCCTCCCCCACCCCCCCCACACTAGTTCCTGTGTCCGTACTAATCTGCTCTTTAGCCCATTTATGCAACTCTCCTGCTTCAGAACCTGGAAACGTAAAGAAAGCTACATATTTATAAAGGTTAAGCCCCCAGGTAAAGCGGCCAGACACGTTCTTTCCCCTCTTCTGTCAGAGCTTGTGCTAATGTCATCATCAAACCAGTAAGAACACAGCTGTGGGCACGGCGGCACTGACCTGTGAGCTTCCAGCTCAGTAGGCTGCAGTGGATGATAGCAAAGTCAAAGCTGTCCTGAGCTGTGCAGACCTGTCTCAAAAGAAAAGGAGAAGTGTCCAGATCATGCTGTACCCTCAGCCACGCCACACTGTGTAAAGCAGTGAATTATCAGGCTACATTGCCATAGAAGACTCAGGTAGCCTTTGGCTCCATTTTGGGGAAGAGTGACTACAGCTCTGGGTGGACCCAAAACTGTGCCATCTGTCAGGCACCACCCAACCAACAAAGACTGAGAGATTAATTATTCCTGGGAAAAGTATGTAGCCACTCTGTAAGTGTATTGAGGATAATTGAAACCATGGGGACACGTGGGGATATTAAAATCATATCAGAGAAACCAGGCCCAAGAACTTACCAGACACACGAGACCTAGGAAAGAGTACAACTCTTTCCTGGATCCCATAAAGACCTAGACACCTAACATTACAGCGATGCCATGGTCCCACACCAACCTATCATCTGATCCCTGGTGTCTGTTGGAAGGACCGAGGACCCTCTGGCTCAGCTTGGTCCCATTGTTGATAGCCTACTCTACTGCCTGCCTGTCCATCTGTTTGCTCATCTGGATCTAGACATGACCTGTTGTTTCCTGCTCCTGACCAATGGGTCCTGTCCAGTCTGGAGCGGGTGGACCATTTCCTGCTCTTGGACACTGGCTCACCCCTTCACTTCACAGCTGAACTCCACGCTTGTTCTCAAGGCTGACTCCTGTGGGCCTAGCAGCTCCTCCTGTTCCTGTCCTGGGTTGTTCTTGCCGTACAGTGCTTTCTCCGTTACTTCTGAATCTACTTGACCTCTACTGCAGTCCCTTTAACTTGTATTCATTCTGTGTATGCAGAGATTATACTTACTCTGTGCTGTGTGACATGAGCTGTAACACTAGTGATCAATAAAAGAACTTAGTTGCATTTGCCTCTGCCAGTACTAGCTATAATCTGCCTGTATTTGCCAATATAGGTGGATTACATGGTAAACTGCTCTCACTGGAATGACTAAACCTTGTGAGTTTATAGTTACCAATAAACTCTGACATTATGTGAAGACAGCAACGTGCTGATCTAGGTTTGCAGCACAGTAAAAATAGCGTTTGCCTTGATTCTAAAAATGCAGTGGTTTGGCACTTTAGATGGCTGTATTTAAAATTCTTTTTAAAAGGTTCCTATAAAGGAAATGTCAGGGCTTTAGGCTGTCTCCCTCTTTGCAGACCATCCTAACACTAGAGAATGCATTAAAACCTTCATAAGCCTCATGTTTGCTCATTTGTTTGGAACAGGGTCTCCCTAGTTAGTCCACATTGCCTTGAATTTATCCCAGCTTGACCTCACTCTCATAACCTCCTTAGCCCTTACCTTCTGAGTCATCTCTCTGGCCCCTATTTTTTTCCAGGCTTTTTTTTTAATTAAGAAAAAATATTGAATGAAATAGTGTCTCATATTTCTCACCTGCCCTTGACCTTGGTGGTATAACCAAGAGTTGTATTAGACTTCTGGTCCTCCTGCTTCAGTGTCATGAACTGCGGGATTACAGGTGTGCCGTGCAGGATTCCGGGCCTAACTACCTTGGTCTTTTTGTCTTGCCCAGTCCCTGTGCCTACTCAGTGAATATGGTCTTCAGGACCGGTATCTTGAGGTTTTCTGTGTTGTTACATCTCTGTCTTCCTCTCGAAGTATAAACAGGATTATCAACTGCTTCCATTGCAATGGTTCAGGAAATCACATCCTCCTTTAATAAAGCAAGGGGAAGAAACTGCTCTGAAGCTAGCAAATAGAGAATCAGCTCAAGAGAAGCTGTGGGCTGGGGAGGTTCACTTCCCAGGACACTGAGTGGGTTGGCCCATCCATCATCTGTCACTCCAGTGAAGAAAGATGGACCAGAAGTTTAATACCACTCTTGGTTACATACCAAGTCCAGGGTCAGCCTGGGATACACGAGACACTATTAAAAAAAGGAGCCTGGAAAAAAGGGGGTTACAGAGGAGGATCTCAAAAGGTAAGGGAGCTTGCCACATAAGTCTGACAACCTGAGTTTGGTCTTTGGGCCCCACATGGTAGAAAGAAAAAATTGATTCCCAAATGTTGGTCTCTAGTCTCCATACACATATGCTCTGAAATGTATATAACCCCCTTGCACACATACATATACATACATATAAATTAAAACAAAAAACATTGTTTAGGTATGTCTGTGAGCTTTTTTTGTTTTTGTTTTCAGACAGGGTTTCTCTGTGTAGCCCTGCTCTCCTAGAACTCACTCTGTAGACCAGGCTGGCCTCGAACTCAGAGATCTGCCTGCCTCTGCCTCCCATGTGCTAGGATTGAAGGTGTGCCACTACCACCCAGCTTTATGTCTGTGGTTTTATGTATATATTCCAGCATTTGAATGCTTAGGTAAGAGGATCCTGAGTTGGAGACTAGCCCAGGCTACTTAGTGAGACACTATCTCAACAAAACAAAAAAGTTAAATTCTTCAGTATTATTGACCCCAAAACACAATGGTCACCTTAAAGGAGGTAAGAATTATTCTGGTGCTAAATATGAGTGGTCATAGCATAGGAACACAGATTTAGGCCTCCTCAGATTCCATGTTCCAATGAGGTTCTAACTTCATGAAGTTTTTTTTTTTTTCTTTTTTCTTTTTTTTTTTTTTAATAGAAACAGGACAGAGAAGGTCATAAATCAAGATACTTTTCAAATGCATCATTGGAAGCATCAGGTAAGCAGGGAACAGCAAAGTGGGGTACCCTCAGCTACAGGCCACAGATGCTACGCCATTTGGTTGTTTTATTCATACATTCCAAAGGTTATCTACAATAGTCTCAAGAATGCTAAGTTACACACGTCTCCATATAGACTGAAATTCTTAGAAGTCAGTCAGTCCTGTAAAAAGTTCAATGTAACGTGTGGCTCTTCTGGGGGCTTTACTTCACAATATCAATTATTAAACATAGTTTAGTTTTCATGATTAAAAATGCTAAATATGCCTGTTCCCTGCAAGATGAAGGACTCTCGGCTACTTCCCAAGCACCATGTCTGCCTGCACACTGCCATATCCCACCATGATGGTAATGGACTGAACCTCTGAACTGTGAGTGAGCCACCCCAACTAAATGTTTTCCTTTGCAAGAGTTCCTGTGGTCAGGGTGTCTCTTCACAGCAATAGAAACCCTAAGACAGACACCTGGCTTCTTATGCCTTCACTTGGCAGCATCACCCAGTGGCTGAGACACCAGAACTAGGAAATACAGCCTGGTAATATGGCCGTGGCAGGGAAGAATGGACCTGGGATGGGGTCAGAGGGCAGAGCTTTATTCTTCTCCATGGACAGATCACCACCACTGGCTCCATGTGCACAGCAAAGGGTACTCTGGGGTCTCCGTGAGCTTCCAAGCCAGATTCAGCCAGTTCCTGCCACCTGATAGAGAACAGCAGCAGCTGATGATCACTTCACACCCACGGGCTAGCACCAATCAGCTGACTGCTCTGGTGGCTTGCTCCAGCATAGCCTAGGAAACCAGACCTTAACAGTGTATCTTTAAATAGACTGACTAGTTAATGCTCTCAAAATTGGTTGGAGACTTGAAAAAAAAAGCAAAGGATGTTTCCTGAATGCCCACATTTCTAGACTGGGACACATATCTGCTTCAGGAAACACCCATATTCTGATGTCACTCCTAAATGAGCCACTTGGCTGGGGTTTCTTGTACCTAAAATTATGGGTATGCTCGTTATTTTAAAGTATATGAGGCTATTTAATGAAAAAAAAACTTTTTTTAACTTTATACAACCCAACTCTCTCCTGATAGATGAATAGTTAAATAAAATACAGCATACCTTGAAAAAAATACTAAATACACTGAGTCTATATGTCCTGTTTCAGGTTTTGTAAATTACGTGTGAGTAAGCACCTCTAAAAATTCAAAAATAGTGTCAATCTACAAAATCCTGTCCACAGAGATCAAGAATTAAATTAGTTAATAGTAACTGCAACTACATCTGGGAAGCAACTCATTCTACTGTTTGGTCAAGAAATGGCATGAATATTGTTGCCACTGGAAACTAAGAGTTGGTTTTGTTAGTTTAAAATCTAGAATTGTTATCTAAAAAATACAAAATAGTGATAGAATTTTGTGGAGTTAGTCATTTAAAATGTGAAGCTTTCCAAGCATAAAGACTCTGTTTAAGTCAGGTAGGAGGTTTGGGTAAGGAAACAATCATAACACATTATGATTAGTGAGAAGATAAATTATCATAAATACTGTGTTTCCATTGAAATCACAAATTTTAGTTCATAAAAGAAATCATACAAGGCAAATCTGAAATACGTCAGATAGCTTCTTTAAGTTTTATATAAAGATGTTGCAGACACAGAATCAACTGAAGAATGAATCAGAAGAGCCAAGTGGGCTGGAGTTTATTAACTTGGTTTCCTCTTCTTCAGATGTTGTTACCTTGTTAGATATTAATCATATTGTCTTAGTGTGTGTGTGTGTGTGTGTGTGTGTGTGTGTGTGTGTGTGTGTACATGTTCATAGATTTCTATGAGTTTGAAGCCAGTCATATACCTACACTGAGAGTTTCAGGACAGCCAGGGACACATAATGAGACCATGCCTCAAAAAACAAAATACATGCTATAGTAAATTAGTAGCATACTCAGAGGTTGAGACAAGGAGAAGGGATGTTTTTCTATTTCAGCATTTAAAAATTTAGATAAGTATATTTAAATTGAAGTACCCATTGAAGGCAGGTATGTTAGGGTTCTCTAGAATAACATCTTATAGGATTAATATATATTATTTATTGTCATATATATTTGTTAAATATAACATACAATATTATATGTATAAATATATGAGAGATGTAGTATAAATATATATATGGGATTTATGAGACTGACTTAAAGGCCAAATTAAAGGTTTATCTTCCCACTTCAAAGATCTGATTAAAGTGGATCTTCCCATTTCAAATTATTTAATTAAAGAGAAATCTTTCACAGGTATCTTATTTAGGGTTTCTATTGCTGTGAAGACACCACAACCAAGGCAGCTCTTATAAAGGAAAACAATTAATTGAGGTGGCAGCTTACAGTTTTAGAGGTTTATTATCATGGCGGGGAGCATGGCCATGTATAGACAGACATGGTGCTGGAGGAGCTGCTACATGTTGATCCACAGGCAACAGGAAGTAGGCTGAGATACTGGGTGTGGCTTGAGCATATATCAGACCTCAAAGTCTGCCTCCACAGTGACACACTTCTTCCAAGACCACATCTACTCCAACAAGGTCACACCTTTTATATAGTGCCATTCCCTTTGGGGACCATTTTCTTTCAAACCATCACATTCCACTCCCTGGCCCCCAAAGGCTTATAGCCATATCATAATGCAAAAATGCATTCAGTCCAACTTCAAAAGCCCCATAGTTTATAACAGTCTCAAACTTATTTACAAGTCTAAAGTTCAATGTCTCTTGAGATTCATGTGATCTCTTAACTGTAATCCGCTGTAAAATTAAATAAAAGAGCAGATCATATACTTCAACATATAATGGCACAAGATATACATTACCATTCCAAAACATAGGGACAGGAACATAGTGAGAAAATACTGGACAAAAGCAAGACTCCAAACGCTGTATCTCCATGTCTGATGTCAAGATGCTCTTCAGATCTCCAACTCCTTTCAGCTTTGTTGGCTGCAATACACTTCTTTCTCTTGGGCTTGTTCCACTCTCTGTTAGCAGCTCTTCTTGGCAAATATCCAGGACTCTGGCATCTCTAACATCTTGGGGTCTCAAAGGCAATCCAGGAGTCAACTTCACAGCTTCACACAGTGGCCTCTCTAGGCCTCCATTCAGGGATACTCATGACACATGCGTGGCCTCTGCAACTTTCTGTAGTTGGTTGTTTTTTACTATTTTGGTGGGGTGGGGAGGGGCACCACCCAGCTCCCAAACAAATCACACACATGGAGGCCTATTCTTAATTATAAATGTCTGGCCTAGGCTTGGCTTGTTGCTAGCCAGCTTTACTTAACTTTAAATTATCCTGTTTAGCTGTTGCCTTTGGGCTTTTCCTACTCTCTTACTTCTGTAAATCTTACACTTACTCTGTGACTTGCTGTGTAGCTGGGTGGTTGGTCCCTGGAGTCCTACTCCTTCTCTGGCTCCTAGATCTGTCCTCTCCCAGATTTCTCCTTCTATTTATATTCTCTCTGCCTGCCAGTCCCACCTGTCCTTTCTCTTGCCTTGCTATTGGCCATTCAGCTTTTTATTACACCATCAGGTATTTTAGACAGGCACAGTGACACAGCTTCACAGAGTTAAACAAATGCAACATAAACAAAAGTAATATGCCTTAAAATATTCTACAACAGGTTCTCAGTTATTCCATTACTCTAAAGCCATGACCATGTGGCCAAAGGTGCCAAGTTCTGCTGCTTGCTGGGGCTGGAACATGGCCCCACCTTGTTAAGTTACATCTTCACCAGCTTGCTGTTTTTGATGGTTACCTTCACTGCCTAAGCTCGGCTGTCCTGGAACTGTATCTGTAGACCAGGCTGACTTCAAACTCAGAGATCTGCCAGGCTCTGCCTTCTGAGTACTGGGATTAAAGGAGTGAACCACCATGCCTGAACCTAACCTGTTCTTTAATTCCTTGACACAAGTCAGAAACAAAGCTGGGTGGGATCCTACCCTGAGGTTACCACCCCCTTTATTCCATTTCTTAATCTGTTTATCTCCTTGAATAGGACTTAGTTCCATTTCTACTTCCTGGTGACCCTTTTCTCCTCAATCTGTATATTCTACATTTTTCCTTGCTCAGCTTGTTCCTTTTCATCATAAATAAATCAGAGTTAATGCTAATAAACACACAATAGAGTCTATACTAGACTGTTTTGAGATTTCTTCTGCCAATGGAATTAATCCAAAACTCTTCACTTTAGCCTCAGGCAGTCTTTTCAGACAAGGGCAAAAAGCAGTCATATTCTTCACCAAAATATCACAAGACTGGCCTCTAGGCCACATACTAACATTCTTTTCCTCTGTAACCTCTTGATCCAGGCACCCACAGTTCAAATCACACTCAGCACCACTGTCTTCCATGTTCCTACGAGTATGGCCCATTAAGCAGCACTTAAAGCATTCACTGCTTTCTAACCCAAATTCCCAAAGCCCATATTAGTCCAAAGAAAAACATAATGTGGCTTATCAAAGCAATACCCCAGTCCCTGGTACCAACTTCTGTCTAAGTGTTTCTATTGCTGTGAACAAACACCTTGACCACAACAACTCTTATAAAAGAAACATTTAATTAAGGTGGTGGCTTAGTTTCTGAGTTTAGTGCATTATTATCATAGCAGGGTGTATGGCCATATGCAGGCAGACATGGTTCATATTTAAAATATAAAAAGCACATATATACATACATACACATGCATACATCGGATAATATTTCAATCAAGTTAAACATATTCATCTCTTCTTCAAACATGTATCAATCTTTTATGTTGAAACTCTTCTGGGGTTAAAGTTATAGAATGCTGTTTTCAGTTGCTCCAGTATACAATAGCACATCAGAATTTATTTTTCATAATGGTAAGTTAGTACCTATTGACCCACTTCCTCCATCTTTTCTTTCTCCTTTTCTCCCTTTCCTCTCTCTCCTTTGTGTCTGCTAACCAGCATTCTACCCTGAAGAGCTGTAAGATCAGCTCTTAAACCTTGTGTGAGATTACATAGTACTTTTCTTTTTGCCTGGTTTATTTCCCTTAACATTATCTCCAGTTCTAGTTTCATTGCTGGAATGGCAGGATTCCATTCTGTCATGGTATTCCTCTGGGCCTATGTACAGTTGTTTCTTCATGAATTCGATGAACACTTACATTGTTTACATACATTTTGTGGTTATTGTGCAATGGACATGGGAGTCCAGATGTCCTTTCAATATACTTAGATATAAAATCAGTAGTGGAATTCAACATATGCCAGTCTATTTTCATTTTTTGAGGAATCTCTTCCACAATTTTTCATAAAGCCTGTGCTGACCAACAGTCCAGCCAATGCCATAGAAGGCAAGGATTTTCTTACTATCCACACCATGTCCAGCACTTGTTAGTGTCAGTCTTTTTTATAATAGACATTATTAATGAGATAACACATCACTGTGATTTTTGACTTGAGTTTTCCTGATTAGTGATGTATTAGGAGATTGCTATTATATGTTCTTGGATAGCTGCATGTTCTCGTTTGAGAAATGTGTATGTGTGTGTGTGGGGGGTGTGTATGTATGTATGTGTGGGTGTGTGGGTGTAAGTATGTGTGTATATATCCTATGCTTTAAAAATCGTATTATATTTATGTGTGTGTGAGAGACAATGTGTGTGCACACATGTGGGTAGGTCCGAGAACAACCTGTGGGAGGAAGTTCTCTTTTTCCATGTGGTTCCCAGGGATCCAAACTTCGGTCATCAGCCCTGGCATCAAACACCTTTACTCACTGAGCCATCCTGGCAGCCTCTATCTTTAAGGGTTTTGTTGTTTTGCTGTTGAGTTTTAGGTGTTGTTTAGTCTGGATTTGAACACTGTATTACAGGTAGTTTGTAATTTCTCCCTTTCTGTTGGGTTGATTCTTCACTCTTGTGATCCTTTGCTGTAGAGGAGCTTTTGGCTTATTGTAATTTTGTCTGCTTTTGCTTTTGTTGCCTGTATTTCTACAGTCTTGACCAAAACAACCCTGCCCTTTCTAGTATCTTGGCACTTGATGTGTCTTTCATGAATTCATAGTTTTGATCTTACATTATGTCTTTAATTTCCTTGATTTTTAAAACTAGTCATAAATATGAGTCTAGCTCTTGGGGCTTTTCCCCACCTAGCATTGGAAACACCAAGCTTTAAACCTGCTGGCCAAGCACTACAATCACAGTGACCTTCCCAGTCCTGCTAGGAGCACAAAGGTCCTTGTGCTCACAGATAGCACTAGGGAAACCAGGAATGTTAAACAAACACTCAGAGTTGTCTCTTCAAGGGAAAAGATGTGTCACCTTGTTTTCTATCCAGAAGGCTGGGGCTGGAGGTGGCTAATAGCCTACCTTGCACCACCTGTAGGGCCAGGCCATACTAAGCTCCCACAACCAAGGCTGGATGTACCTAATTGTCTAGGTGACCTTTACACTATCTGTATGGCTAGGGACTCCCCCAAGGTTTCACAACCAGGACTGGAGGTGGGTAATAGCCCAGATGACCTCTCTGCTACCTGTATGACTGAGACCACACCAGATCCTCCCCTGGGCCCTTAAGATACCACGGGTAGCCTATCTCTGGAACCCATCTTCATGGAAGAAGTGACAAGCACTTTGAGTGTCAATGTAATTAGGCTTCCTGTGCACACAGGCTTATGTTACACTAGGAAACATTTTTCCAAATTGTACTGTACTTTAATATGCCAAAAATAAACTGCCTGGTGTCACAGTCTGGAAGTTTGAATGACTACTGAGTATTGAATTGATTTCCTTCTTGCCTCCATGGATCATTACTCTGCCAGCCCTGGTGTTTGCCGAAACCTCACACAGTCCTGATGGTATTCTTCTAGATGCTGACATTCAATCTCCCCAGTATCACTTACTAAAAACACTGTCCCCTCTCCAAGTGTGCACTTAATACCTTTGTTAAAAATCATTTAAGAAATCAAAAGGCTGCATGTTAGTCCATGGGTTTATTCCTAGAATCAATACTTTGTTCCCTTGGCCTATGTGTCTTATGCTAATAACATGTTGCTTTGATTAGTATCAGTTTGTAGTAGTTTTTAAGTAGGCAGTGTAATACCTCCAGTAGGTATTTTTTATTCAAAATGGCTTTGGTTGATAAAAGAGAGGTAGCCAGGGGTAGGGAGAGACAGAGACACTACATTGAATCTATGATTAAATTTGCTTAGTGAGATAGTTTACCTTGTCAACTAGGTTGGACTAAGAAATACCTAGGAAGCTAATGAAGCACACCCTGAGTCTATGTGTGAACATTCCAGACACAATCAGATGGTGAAGGCTCAGACCTAAAAGATTTAACTCATTGATGGATTGAACATCTGAATGGAATCTGAGAGGTGACAGAACTATGAAGGTGGGGACCAGGTTGGAGGCTACACAGTGCCCTGGCTCTTTCTCTTACTGTTTATTCCTGCCCACCATATGGGTTGCTCTTCTGTTTGCCATCTGCCTAGGTGAAGAAGCCAATGTGCTGCTGCTCCCACCATTGTTAAATTCTGTACAGTGCTGTGGGCTATGCAGTCCTGGACTGAACCCTCTGAAGCAGTGAGCTAACTTAAGTGTTTCTTCCGGCTAAGTTCCTTTCCTCGGGTATTTGACCATAGCTATGTAAAAATAACTCAGACAGTATTGGCTTTTCCTAAACTAGGAGCATACATTCCTTTTCATCTTTTTGTCTTCGAAAATTTCATGAATATTTTATAATTCTTATTGACCTTTTCAAGTTAAATTTATTCCTAGGAATCAATGTGTACATAAATGAGAGGGCAACTATTGTATACACGTTTGCTTTATCGGTCTCTAGTGCAGATAATTTGCTATTGGCATATAAGAATACTACTGTTTATTTTGTATCCTGCAACTTTGTTGAATTCATTTGCTGGTTCTAATAGTTTTGGATGGATCTTGGGTGTGTGAAATGAAAACTTCTCTTCCAGTGTGGAAACTTTTCCTCTCGCCTGACTAGCACATCTAGCGTGTTGAGTAACAGTAATGAAAGTGTTTTTTGTCTTCTAAAGGGAAATAACTTAAGGGACGAGATGGGAAGAGTGCCTATTTTCGAACATGCCTAGGCCACAAGGAATAATGAAAAGAATATGTCAGACCAGGGAGAGATGGCAGTGTTGGGCAGGCGTCATTGTGGAGTATTTTTGTAAGGCCATGGTTCTTGTATAGACGTTATCAGCTGCAAGTGAGAACCCTTCTCTCAGTCCCCCCCCCTTTTTTTGGTGAGGGTTACTATAAGCTACTCATTTTGAATCTGACCACTTTCACAAGTTTTAAACAGATCACTGAAAAATGCAAACTGGTGGTTACAGTTGGCACAAATTTAAAAAAATGATGAAACAAATCAGTTTTTGTCACTCTAGTTTTTTTTTTTTTGTTTGTTTGTTTGTTTGTTTGAAGCGATATATTTTTATGTGCATTGATGTTCTGCAGGCATGTGTCTCTTGGGTTCTTGGAACTGGAGTTACAGACAGTTGTGAGCTGCCATGTGGGTACTGGGAATTGAACCCAGGTCCTGTGGAAGCACACCCAGTGCTCTTAACCATTGAGCCATCTCTCCAGCCCGTCACTCTAGGTTTTGATACACATTTTGAAGTGATTATCAGTGATCTCAAATCTGTTATTTACTGAGGTCTTTGCTAAAGTTTCTAGCCTCAGGTAAAATGTCCAGAATGTGCTAGGCTAGCACACAGTTCAAGACTATCTTGAGCCTCAGAGCTCTCAAAAAGAAAAAAAAAATTAAATCAGTTCCCTTTGCTCTCAAGAAACAAAAAAGCAGCTTTAGCATTTGTTCTTTTTAACTGATAAAGACAACAACTTTGTAGCTTTGTAGGGCACATTTTAAATATAAATAAAAACTTTAAAATTGTTTTTGGACATTATAAATTCTATTTTCCATGCCTTTCGTCTCACTTCCAATTCACAGCTGCAGCAGAGGCCCCCGGCTCCCTACGGTCTTGTCTGTCCTCTGACCCACAGTTCTGGCCACATTTCCAATCGCAGCTCCCACCAGCATCCCCACGCATATTCACTGCTCAAGCCATATGAACTAAAAGCCATGGCTATTGACTTTGTCACGTTTTCTCTACCTCAAGACTGGATGACTAGTTCTTCAAATTTCCCATAATTCCTTCACCTTCCCATAATTCTCAATCACATCTTTGAAACTTCCTCTATGACTGACTGACAATTTTCAACATATCTTCTTTTCCAAGATATGCAAGTAAAGGTCAGCATTGATTCTCTCCTATGTGGGTCCTGGGGATCGAACTCAGGTCATCAGGCTTGGTGGCAAGCACCTTTACCCACTGAGCCATCTTAACAGATCTAAAATGTCTTAATAAATGTTGACAGATTAACAAATAAAAGCAATAGTCTTTAATTTTAAAAAGTTCATTTTGGAAAAATGTAAAAGCAATACATTGAACAAAATTTCCATGTATCCCTGAATTTGTGCCCAAGAAAAATGGAGAGAAAATTGTATAAGTCATATGTAGTTAAATAAGAAAAAGAGTAGTTTTAGGGAATAAAAATTGAATTTTACTCCATACCTACTTTTTGTAAAAAGCCAAATATTTATTAGGTTAATGTGCATGGGTTACAGGTTGTATTACGAGAATATTCTATACATTTCTTTAAAAACAGAACATTTAAGTAATAAAGTTTATGAGAATTTAACATTTAACATTAAACCTGGAAAACTGTGTCCTTATAACCATCACTAGTATTGTTGCTGTGCTCGACTCCCTGAGAAAAAGCAACCTGAGAGAAGGGTCCATTGTGGCCATCTTCTAAGGACACAGTTCATCACCACACAGCAAGAGCACCAATCGAGAGGAAGAGGGAGAGGAACTGGTGCCAAGCTATCAAACCTGAAGCCCTGCCCACAGCGACTCACTTTCTCCATCAAGGTTCTAGCTCCTAAAGGATCCACAACTTCTAAATCAAGGCCACCAACTGTGGACTGAGTGTTCAAACATTTGAGGCTATGAGGAACAGTTCACGTTCAGACCACAACAATCAATCACATTATAAAGAGCATGAGTATAGGCTGTGCTTGCAAAGATGGCAAATCCTTCAAAAAACCCAAGAAGCACACATGGTCAAAAGCTTAGTTTATCTACTATTGTGGCGTCTGAGGATACCCAATCACACCAATAATGGTTCCACTATTTTAGAAGACAAAACTTTTAGAAAAAATTCAAAGTGTAATATTTTAGCTATTTCCCAGACCAAATTTATTCAAATACTCCTACAATACAAAAAAGTTATTTTTAAAAGTGTTAATGCTTCTTTATGAGTTAAATGTAGAGAAAATGTCAATTTATATTTCTTTAAAAAATTTATCGTGTATGTTTTGCCTACACATATGTACACCATGTTTGTACAGTGCCTGTGGAAGCCAGAGAGGGCAGTAGGTCCCCTGGAACTGAAGTTACAGACAGTTGTGAACCACCATGTGGGTGCTGGGAATTGAACCCAGGTCCTCTGGAAGAGCTACTGTTGGTCTTAACCTGAGTCCTCTCTCCAGTTCCTCCAACTACACTGCATGTAATGTGTTAGATATACTATTGGAAAATTAGATTTATTTAACTTATTGTGTCATAATCATTTTTCGTGCAGTACTGAGGGGTACAGGGGAACTTTTCCCATAATAGATGATACTATTTTAAATATGTTTCTGTACTGAGTTTCTTGCCCTTTTCTAATAATAAAAAGAAATATAACAAAACTAAGGGAAAGGTTAAGTTTAATAATGAACTTTCATGTTTGTATCTCATAGCATTATATAGTGATTGAATATGAAAACCATTGCCAAGAAGAACGATGGTACTTTTAAGCAGCATAAAATATTTTAATGAAAAAAAAAAGAAAATCACAAATATATATATAGATAGATATATTAAACTTTTAATGTAAATCAACACAGGATTGTAATGTAAAACACCATGATACAATAAACCCTGTATCATTTATTTCTGATGAAACATACAAACACTTTCTACTATGCATTTGTTCTCCTACCAACACTAGAGATCACTGTTACCAAATACATTATGCTGTTGGGGCAGGGAGGAGATACTTCATATTTCATAGGATGCAAAAAGAATGTGGTAACATGCTTTTTGCTTTACTGGGATAAGTAAAACAGAATAGCATTTCTTGCTTTGCCACCTAATTTATTAATTAAATTATTTATCATCTGTGCTGGAGATCAAACAGAAGAGTTTCACATTCCAAAAGCAAGTGTTCTTCTACTCCTGAGCTACATTTCAAGCATACTTAAAAATCTCATTCCTGGGCCATTAAGATGGCTCAGTGGGTAAAGGCACTTGCTGCTAAGCCTGAGGACCTCAGTTCAAATCCCAAGACCCACATGATGGGAGGTGAGAGCTAACTCCTGAAAGTTTTCCTCTGACCTTCATATATACATAGATATACACAAAAAACAAATCTAATTTTCAAAAACCTCATTCCTACTTAGTGATAAATATATTCATGTATGTCATGTACAATTTATACAAACAGCCTGAAGGCAATTTATATGTTTCTATGTGCCTACATTCTGTATGCTATCACCCAAGGGAAGGTGCAGGATTTTCCACTTGTAGAAGCATTATTTGAGGACATCACATAAAGAGTTGACATTTTTGGATCATTTTATATTTTGGCCTTTTCGTATGTTGATTTTATTGGAAAAAGTTGTAGAACTGACCTAAAGAACTCTACAAGCAATGACACTTGGAAGACAAGCTAGGTAAAAAGCACATTCCCATGCCCAAAACTATTTATTTTCACTAGTCTAAGTTCAGCAGGGTTTTCTACTGTAGACCCAAATTTGAGTGAATTAGTCTTAAAATGTGGAGCCACATCCTGTAAATGATTGTACTTTGGTTCATACAGATAAAGTGGCTGCAGCTTTCATCAGGGAAAGTCCAAGCTCCACGAGGCCTTAGGGCAGCAGTAACGAGAGTGAGGGGACACCATGCACCTGAATGAAGGGGTCACGAGCCACCATCTGGGGGAGGGGAACTCTGCCACTTGACAACTCCTTCCACTCTCTGCTGTGTGTGAGACTGAACTTAATTCTCCAGACCGCATCATTCAGTACACCATCCAAATGTTCTGATGTGCCGCCACATTCACAGCATCAACATACTGAAATACATAATGCTATATGCACTCAGAAAACTTCTTTCTCTCCTAAGGAGTAATTTTCTCTGCAATAGTACAAAATGGCTGCAGCTTCTGGATTATGTTTTAAAAATCTCAAAAAATTAAAACTAGGATTATGGCTTAGAGGTAGATTAGAAATTATTATTCACTTAAAAATTATAGGGAAGACAGATAAAGTCACACTGTAAGAGAATAATGTTGAAAAAAAAACTTGCTTATCAATCTTCATCTCATTTGGCTCTGGTTGATATTTTAAGACAAAAGTCCATCAAGAGAATTACTGCCTTTCAATATTTTGTTTCTGGAAAAAAGCCTTTCCAAGTTCATATGTGCTGATCATAATGGCACAAGCAGGAGCAATTTTAACTAATCGAGGAATTAGACCTGGAAAGAGAATAGGAAAAAAACAAACAAACACATTTTACCTTTTTTAAAATGTAGCATTTAGCTTCATAATAACCAAATTAAATGAACTGCAATACCAAGTCCATATCATAAATAGGTAGCAAAGAACAGAACAACCTGCTCACTCCCAACTTCAAAATCAAATTTCCCTCATAACAAAAATCTACTATTGAAGATTACTTTACCTTATAACAATATTTAGGAGAAAATAATAAATATAAAATGTTACCTATCACTTCTTCCTAGAAGTTAATTATAAGCAAGGGTTCTTACCTGTAAACAACCCAGAAAATCCATTTTCAGCAATAATGTTCTTCATTATAGCCCAGGTTGACAAATGCAAAGGCACAGGAACTATAAATGTTAAAAGAAAAAAAATACTATAGCACATAAACCATAACTCAACAGTTTGTATTACAGATCTGTCCTAGCTTTTGTTCTATGGTGAGACACCATGACCAAGGCAGTTCTTGTATAAAAAAGCACTTAAGTGGGGCTCACTCACAACTTTGGAGAGTTAGTCTATGATCATCACGGTGAGAAGCAGATAGGCATGGTGCTGGAGCAGCAGCCCAGAGCTTTACACCCTGATCCTCAGGCAGCAGAGGAAAGAGAAAGACTAGGCCTGGCCTGGGCTTTTTAACCCTCAAAGGCCACCCCCACTGACACACCTCCTCCAACAGGCCATACTTACTCTGACAAGGCCACACCTTAATCTTTTCCAAACAGTTCCACTAACTTGGACCAGGCATTCAAATATATGAGCCTATGGGGCCATTCTTATTCAAACCCTCACAAGATCATATATAAAGGTACTTATTACCTTTGGTAATATTAGATTTCATTATATTAAAAAAATACCTGTTTATCTGGGAGTTTCAATCTGTTTTGTTATGCTCGAATATGTTCTTACTACATAGCCTAGCCTGCCCTGCTCTCTAGCTGAGGCTAACCTCAAGCTCACAAATCTTCCTGCCTCACCTGAGAACTGGGGTACAGATGTGAACCACCAGATCCAAGTTCAATTTTGAGTAGCTGGCTTCCTTAAAAAGATGGCAGCTCTACTGCAAAACCGTGCACACATCTGTATACAAAGCACGGAGGAGCATACACAATCAGTGGTGTTACTGTTTGTACTTCCTTCATGTCAAGAGTCTTTCACCAAGAAAAATGGAAGACACAGAAAACCCACCTAATATATCTAATGTATTTCTTGTAATCTAAGTCCAGAGAAACACTTTCATTTCAATTTTATTATCCATAGTTTAACAGAAGAAGAAAAAATTTTGCCTAAGAATGGTTCTGAGGATGGGTCATTCTAATGGTGCTTTGCTTTAATCACAACCCTTCTAATTAGATCTGCACTATTTCCTTCAAATGACAGGTTTTAGGTAGCAATGCCATCTCAGTTATTTCCACTCAAGTATGTGGGGGATGGACAACAAAATATAAAAACTTTGCTAAAGGAGGATGCCACTACATTCAAATATAAAGCCTATAAATAACTGTACACACTTGACTTTCATTTCCCATAGTTTCTGTAGAGTTGGCTAAGTCCACAGAATAAAGACACAGTAAGTTTGAAAACACCTCTCAGAAGCAGGCAAGCTCTCATGGGAATAGCTCACTCACAGCTCAAGAGTTCTGTCTTCACATGGGACCAGCTGACAATGAACGAACAATCCTGTGTTGCCTTTTCTGGCCTTTGAGAACTGCATAGCACAATATTATTTACCAATGTTTATATTGATGACAATCCTTAGTCACAAAGGCAGACTAAAGAACATACCCCTAAGCAAGCTGGACAAAAAGGGAAAGATTACAGAAAAATATCCTCTAAAAATGCCTATTTTAACTGTAGACTGAGTGAATGGACTAAAGAAAACCCAAGCCTTGACAATATGCTGATGGACAGGCTCCTATCACCCGTGAAGAAACAGACTAGATGTGAAAGGCAGAAATAAGACTCCAGTAAACAGAAGACAAAGCACACAGGGAGGGCTGTGCTTAGGGCTCTGGACAGACTCCCTCTCGGGGTTCCTATAAAACAGTCTTACTACGCAGGCAGCTAGACCTCAACTCTAGATCCTCCTGCCTCAGCATCCCAAGTTCTTGGGATTATGTTCATGTACCACCACTCAGTGATTGACAAAATAGATTTTAAGGCAAAAATGATACAAAAAGACAAAAATCACTATGATGTACTAATACCCAAAATATTTCTTAAGAATTAAAATTATTAAAAATTCAAATAATATTTTAAGTTATCAAATATGTGAGAATGTGAAACTTAACCTCTAGAAAACAGAAAAATTTGGGTCAAGTTTAAAATGGTGAAGCTAAGCATCACGTTGTTAAAAAATGAATTAATCCGTGCATTTATGAATATGCACCATGGCAGACATGTGGAGGTCAGAGGACAACTTGTGGGAGTCAGTTCTCTGGGGAGTGAAATCAGGTCATCAGGCTTGGTGGCAAGTACCTTACTTACTGAACAATCTTAGTGATCCAAATTTTGAAAAATTATATAAAAATGACATATTCATAGATGAGGTAAATGTTACAGAACTGGCACTTACTACAGCCTATGTGCTTCTGCATGCTCCCTGTCTTCTGGTAGGTTTTGAGGGTCTCATTTCTTGTTGTACTGCTGCCTGGCACCTACCACAGAGTGGACATGCAATAACTGAGTAACAGATGAAGAACGGACACATCATCCCATATCAACTCACTTTCTTTATGCCTAGCATGGTGGTTTGAATGAGAATGCCCTCTACAGGCTCATGTATTTGAATCCTTGGTTCCCAGTTAGTGGAATAGTTTGGGAAGGTAGACATGGCCTTGTTGGAGGAGGTGTGTCACTGGGGGCTCCACCATTCCAGTGTCTCTTGTCTGCCTCTCTCTGCCTCAGCTGTAAGCTCTGTTACTGTTCCAATCCCATGCCTGCCTGCTGCTGCCATGCTCCCTGCCATGACAGTCATGGACTCACCCTCTGAAACGCCAATTCCCCACTAAACACTTTCTTCTAGAAGTTGCCTTGGTCATGGCGTTTTGTCACAGCAACAGAAAAGTAATTAAGACACTTAGAGATAAGTGAAGTCATTTCAAACAGAGCAAAGTTATTTGGGGGGGGGGGCAGATAAATAATGTGTAATACAAATGACGTATAATACAAAACAGTTTCAAGTGATTTATTGTGTAACTTTGTAACCCATATGTATCTTGTTAGAGTGGTAAGCAGTTACTCAAGTGGAGTAATAGGTCAAAGTGAGCAATGAGAGTCACAGAAAACGAAACCCCAACTCTTCTTTAAGCTTCCCCACCATGCGCTGAAAAGGAGAGGCACTGATTAGAAAAAGCAGTAATACTGGAAAGGATGGCCTCCTTGTCCCAGTCCCAATGCCAACACCACAACCATGCTGCTTAGGAGAAATTACACCAGGTAGAACACTCCTACCAGATACTTAATGGATCAAACGTATTTAGATGAGAAGGAAGAACAAATCAAAATAATTCTAAGCTATCAAAGGAAGACAGTGCTTAGACAGCTAGAAGGCTCATACAGAGGTAAGAGACAGAGTATAAACTATCATTACCTACCAGGCTTCATTAGTGTCTGGTATTAGAGGAAACTTGGTATTTAGTAGGTCAAAGATAAACCCATTCAGATTAATTTATAGAGGTCTATAAACAACATTTCTTTAATATTATACTGCCAACTTTATGCAAAAAAAAATTCACAGGCTAGAAAGGTATTTACATTAAAATAAGCTGCCATAAAGCTTATACAAAACATTGTACAAAGGGTAATTCCTTTAGGCCTGTTATATACTGTTTCTTTTTTCTGTTCTTCTCATCTCCCCCTCTTTTCCAGATGGGTCTCACCACGTACATTAGGATGGTTTTGAACTTACGATCCAGCCTCCACCTCCTAAATGCTGGGATTACAGGCATGCACAATCACAGCCAGGTGTGCTAGATTTCTAAACCAGAATAATTGATGGTATGTGTGGTGAGGGCTGGCAGAAGTAAATAAGAGTACACTTTCGTTCCAGAAGAAATTATAGGTTACAAAGAGGTAAAAAATAAACATGAAGAAACAGGTAGGGGAAAAAGTAAGAACACAGAAGCTAAACATCAACTTCATGAAAAAAGTTCCCAGTAATTTCCTACCACCTTTCATGGAGACAAGGTCTTGCTATGTAGCCATGGAGGGCCAGATTGTTTTTTGTTTTTTTGGGTTTTTGTTTGTTTGTTTGTTTTTTTATCATTTATACTGATTTGTCGAGATTTATTTTATTGACTTATTTCAAAGAATACTTACATGGTGAATAAAAATATAAATTTGAAAACAAACTACAAGAAAAATTATAACAACGTAGCTTTTTGTGATAAAAGTAATTTTTTTTTCTTCAGAGCAGTTAAGAGACAGATAGGAAACAGGCTTTAAGATTCCTGGACACTTGTAGCGCACGCCTTTAATCCCAGCACTCGGGAGGCAGAGGCAGGCAGATCTCTGTGAGTTTGAGGCCAGCCTGGTCTCCAAAGCGAGTTCCAAGAAAGGCGCAAAGTTACACAGAGAAACCCTGTCTCGAAAAACCAAAAAAAAAAAAGATTCCTGGACACTTGTTAGTATTTCTCTAGGTATTCCATTCTACCAGCACATCTCCCTCAGTTTCAGTAAAGAGGACTAAGGTCTAAGAAAACAACAGTGTTTCCTGACTACGTCTTCCTAACAAAATCACACAAGGGCAACAGGGACATCTGTAAATGCTTCTACTCACCTTTACCACTCTCGTACGTCCAGAGCTGTGTCTGTTTCTGGGTTTTCACCACGTCAAATGGTAAAGTTGCAACAGCGGCAAACTATCAAAAAGTCAATTTAAATCCTTAGGTTTTCAAAAAATATTTTAAAAATGTATTATCACATTATTTAATATGGATAATGACAAAATAATAAGCTGAAATGTAAAATAAACCAGATATATACATAAAGAGTTTTTATTGATGAAAACAGGTTACATCTCAAGGCTTCATCATAAAACTCCAAAGTAAACTGCCTCAGAACAATCCATTTTCTTTCCTGACCACACAGCTGCCAATTGCAAAGACAGCATCAGTCCTCTGTAGCTTTACACCAGTGTTTATACCTTCTGAGTCTACGTGTCATACGATACTATTTTACTATGTACTGTCAGTGTGTATGTGAGTGTGTGTGTGTTGGGGGGGGTCTCATGTAGCTCAGTCTTGCCTTCAACTCAACTGAGTAGCCAAGGACTACCTTGAACTCCTGACAATCCTGTCTATGCTTGTCAAGTGTTGGGATTACAGACAGGAGCCACCACACTCAGCTTTTTAACATATTTTAAAGTAGAATTCTCCAGTATGTATTTAGCATATGAAAACTTCCAGCAAACATTTTTCAAATATTAGACAAAATAAATTTAGAAGTTCATGAAAATGTACTTCAAACTTTTAGCCTCTATATATCTTTTAATGGATTTTACAGTTGCAAAGGTTCAAAAATCACATTTTCTAAAGTTTTCTCAAAGTGATACAATTTAACACCCTTTCCCATATTGCCTTAAGTAAGATTTTAAAAGATACTTAAATTCCTTTAAGAATGGTGTCATATCTGATACAATATCCATATAGTTTTTTTTTTGCTTCCTAGCTCACATTTGAATAAATACATTAATAAAATGCCTCTTAAGCGTCACATTTTATTTCATCTCAACTCTGTGCTGTTCTCGAACTCAGCTGCAAAGATTGCAAACATGCAATACACTGCCGTTTTCTCATCTCCAGTCAAGAGGCAACAGGCTGCAACTCCACGTTCTAAGTCACAGTTAAGACAGCTCTGTTTCTGGCACCATCAAATCCATGTGCTTTTTCAGTTGCACAGACAAATCTTTATTTGAAAGCTGTTAAAGCTACCAATAATTTCCAGACTAAAAATGAACATTTACGTTCAGTAGCAACATGACGCTGGAGTCTTTCCTATTCCTGAACAGCTGGCGCGTCCTGAGGCCGTCACTCCCTGCTAGTTATTTACCTCTGTGTCACTGCAGCTGAACTGACCGACAGTAGATCTGAACTTGTTTTCTCACTTCTGCATGTCCAGCACCAGCTTCCTTATCCTAGGGTGTCTGGCACATTATTCAAATTTTCCTGCAACTTTTCACCTCTCCACTCAGCCCTAACTCTCACTTGTCTTTCTTAAAGACAAAGGATGTCATCACACAGTCCAAGCTGGCCCCGACCCAAGTCTCCTGCTTCCACCTCTCAAGCACTCAGAGCTGACTTAGTCCTGTCGCTCTGTAACTACCATCTGTCTGTGTCATGCGGTAAATGATCACACATTAATGCTGGAAACTCTTTATGGGCAAGGCGGTGGTGAGATGAATCTGCACCACCTGAAGGTAGAGGAGGGAAGACCTTCCTATTCCCCAAAATGGTCCTTTGTGAGTCTTGCCTTCTGGTTTCTGTTTCTCAGAATTCCTTCAGAAACTTCTCAATAGTCAAAATGTTCCCAAAGAATCATAGCAGCAGAGACTAGAATATCGTCTGTTTGATTTGGTGATTCATTTTAGACAAAACTCCATGACTATTAGCTAACCATATCTACCAGCGTTTACTGAACTAATGTACTGTAAAATACTCTGTAAGAAAAAGTGCTGTATGCACACAATCATGATGGTATCTATAATTAGCTAACCAATACAAGGTTATTCAAAAATGAATGTGTATAGAATAAAAACATAAATAGGAAGTACATTTGAAAATATTTTAATGGCTAATAATTTATTTCCTGAAAACAGGAAAAAAGTGTCCTCTCAACATACATGAAATGCTAGATAAGATCTTGTTCTGTTTTAATAATAATTAGCAAGTATCTGGAATATTAACAATAACAACAACAACAACGGAAAAAAAAAAACAAAAAACTTACAGAACCAGACAATGCCCCTGAAGTAAAGTTGATCATAAATGTCGGTTCATATAAACCAGATTTCTCACACAACCAGTTCTTTACAATCTCATAGTTATACCAGTACATTGCTATAAAACAGAGAATGAAATGAGCACAAATTTAGAAACACAATGTAGACTTTGGAGAATAGAGCTATGATGTTACAAATCAAAGTAAAACACAAACTCTAGCCTTGACACACCGTCCTTTATGCTTAAAACTAGACGGGATTAAAAGAGGGGACTGAAATTCTAAGTATTATTTTAACAGTCTTTTAAGAAAACAGAAACTTCTCCATCAATATAGCTGAAGTATAGTAAACACTCAACAGGGCAAGCAGAAGAATGGACATACACAGGGTGATCCAGAGCACAGTGTAAGAATGCACACCAAAGACAAATCACACTGAACAGGAATACCATAAAAGGCCATACACGATGGCTAGATGGAGGTATCCCATAAATCAGGGTAGTTAGTATAATTCATGTTACATACTGCATGATTAAACCATGGGAGAGCCTATTTATGATGGAGGATATTTAATAAAATTAACACTTCCATTTAAAGCAAACTCAAATTTCTTGAAAATATGGAGATTAAAAAGTGGTTTTTTAGACTGATAAAAGATATGCACCAAAAACTTGTAGAAAATGTGACAGCTAATGTACAGGAAGGAAAAATTAGGATAAATAAATATAAAAACATTGAAGTCCTAATATATATTATCTACAAATAAACATAAAAACATTGAGGTCCTAATATATATTCTCTACAAAGAAGCTCAGAAAGATATTTAGGCAAATTAGTGTTTATTCATCTTTTAAAAAGTAGCTAGATATCAGCTAATAGGGAAAATTCAATTGCAACTATACTACCCACAAAGCTTTATAAAGCATATTTATTATAAATATACAACTTTAAAAAGAACTAGCAAGGCCCGATGAAGCAGCTCAAAGAGACAGCACTGACCTAGCACATACAATGTCCGGGGTTGAGTCCCCATCAAAACCAAACACACACATACACACACACACAACCAAAGCCTAGAGGATGTAGTATACCTACTAAATATATAAAAAGTGTACATAAGCCGGGCGTTGGTGGCGCACGCCTTTAATCCCAGCACTCGGGAGGCAGAGCCAGGCGGATCTCTGTGAGTTCGAGGCCAGCCTGGGCTACCAAGTGAGCTCCAGGAAAGGCGCAAAGCTACACAGAGAAACCCTGTCTCGAAAATAACCAAAAAAAAAAAAAAAAAAATAGTGTACATAACCTTTATGAAGAAAATTTTAGATAGCTACTGGAATACTTTAAAGAATATTATTAACACAAATATATCATTCTTAGAAAAGAAAAATAAGGCAATACCAAGATTTTTTTATAAAGCGATCGTGATTTGGACAGTATTACTAGCAAATGAGTATTGTACAAATACTCCAAACTCCATCCATACATGAAAATCTCTTTACAAACTAAAGTTACTCAATGAATGATGCTGCAATGACTTATATGTTGGGTCATATCCCCAAATCAATTATCTCTAAACAAATGGCAAATGAAACAATGCCAACCTTTATAAGTAATCACTGAAATACAAATCAAAGTGAGACACTTTAAATGATCAAATAAACATAATTTAAGGACCTTGACAATGAAGAGCTTATGGAAGTATAAGACAGAAGAAACCATCATAATTGATGATAAATGTATCGATCCACACAATCACTTAAATTTTGTTTTATTGTGTGTGGGTATATGAGTCCACATGTAGAGGTCTGAAAATAATTTTCAGGAATTGGTTCTCTCCTTCTATCTGTGGGTCCTGGAGATTGAACTCAGGTTGCAAGGGTTGATAGCAGGCACCTTTATCTACTGAGCCATCTCACTGATCCTATTTTGTCCCCTCTGTTGTTCTAAATAATTTAAAATTTGATTTTATGTGTTTTTCCTGCATATGCTGCCATGCTTGGTGCCAACAGAGATCAGAAGAGAGGTCAGATCTGGAACTGGGTTATGATGATTATGAGCTGCCATGTATGTCTGGGAACCAAACTCAGGCCGTCTACAAGAAAAGCAAATGTGGCAAGTGCTCCCATCTGCTGAGCCATCTCTTTGGTCTTGTTTTTGTTTTTTTGGTTTTTTTTGAGACAGGGTCTTACTGTATAATCTCACCTGGCCTCAAACTCATGGTAATCCTCATCCCTCAGTCTCTCAAGGGTTGCTATTACAGACATGAGGACCACACCTGGTTTTAGTTGGGCACAGTGACACACACCTTTAATACTAACACTGGAGGGGCAGAGGCAGGCAGACTCCATGAATTTGAGGCCACTTTGGTCTATATATCCAGGTCATCCAGGGCTACATAAAAAGACCCTGTCTCAAAAAAAAAAAAAAAAAAAAAAAAAAAAAAAAAAAAAAAAAAAAAACCTCACTTTTAACTACCTAAATTAGAAATACACCTAAGATATTTAAATGAATCAGCAAGTCCAATATGGAAAACTGTTGCACAGGTAAAATAAGAAACTGTATAAAATTTATTTCAGAGCAGTACTATTTTATTTGTACATAGACAGAAGTAAAAGTAAGGAGACAGCTCTAGAATGTATCTTATGAAAAGTTTTGAGCAGGAAGAAGGTGGGAGGGTGGTTTTAAAGATCAAAAACTAAACACTGTATTTTTAAGCATAATACTCAAGAAAACATATTATAACCAAATAGATGATAGAAACCCAATATGGGGCCAGTGTGGCGGCCCAGTGGGTAGGGCGCGTGCTGCTTTGTCTGAGAACCTGGGTGTGAAATCCAGAGCCTGCATCGTTGAAGGAGAGAACCAACTTCTGTACTCTGACTTTCATGAGTGTCTTTAAAAAGCTGGTATGGAGGTTACCACTGAGGTTACGGTGTGGGGCAGCAGCAAAGGGGCCCAAATGGCTTCATGCTCTAACACATGACGTCCAACCCCATATGGTGACAGGCCAAGTCCACAGGTGTGCAGTCTGCAAACGCGTGTCTGTGTTTCTTTTTACATAACAGAATATATTTGTAAAAGTAAGCTGGCATAGAAGCCGATTACTTACTTTTCGTATAAGTGAACCTATTTGATTTATAATAGTCTTATAGAATACTTAATAGGAAATGTTTATTTTTAATTACTGAAAAACTAAGTGTTCAGTTAATTTTAAGATGGTCTTAAGTACATTTTATAATATTTTGATTTGTATTTTAATTGCCTTATTATGACTTGTTTAGGACAGTGTTAAGGTAGTCTGTATTATCTGAGAATGAATATGTACCAATGAATGTTTAGCAACAATAAGACACAATAAGAAAACACAAGGACCTGAATTAGAAACTGTTCAATCAATAAAGGCTTGTGCAAGTCTCAAATTTGAATAATGAACTACAAATCTGTGGTCAGTACAGAAAAAAAATTTACTTTTAACCATAAAGAGTTTAAAACCTAGTAAAATACATGACCTAAGACAGAGATCTAAAATGAACAGCTACTAATAAGACAAATCCCACCTGAGAAAGGCACGTCTCTAAGTAGAGTTGGAGCCCAGCCCTTCCAGAGGGAAATCCAACCTTCTTCTGACACTTTCCCGCTCACAAATCCATGGAGTTCCTTGTAAGAAAACTTCTTAGACTGCATCTTAGTTCTGATCAGTTCTAATGGACTTATCACTGTTACTGCACCAACTAATACAAACACGAGAACAGAAAGATTAAGGTGTATACGGTGGGAGCCAAATTTAACACTTCTGTTTTGGTTTTTATCCCCTCCCCCACTTCCACAAACTATGCACTCAAGTTTCCTGCTGTGGGGAACCTGCAGCAGTCAGTGGTCAGCACACCAAGAGTGCAATGAGCAAGCCTCACCCTGGAAAGGAAACTCTCCTTCTAGGTTAAGTCTGTGTTTTGTATTTTTAAAAACTTAATTAGCTGACAAAGTAAAAGGCTCCTTGTGGTATTTCCAGATATACATTGTTTTGGATGACCTGTTTCCTGCCCCCACCTCCACGTGGACCCTTTCCTCCCTGCATGCTTCTGCCCCAGTAGTCTACCTTTCTACATTAATATTCATGTCTATGCTACCCTCAGTTACTCTTAATGTCTCTAAAGATTGAAAGAGAATAGCTATGATGTCAAAAGATTTTTTTCTCATGATAACAGTGCCAAAGTTGTACCTCCTCTTCATTTCAACTCTTTCAAGGGTAATACTAAAAATGCCAGAGCCAGCCAGAGAACCACTAGAAAGCCCAGTTAGTACTCCCAGATAGACAGCAACAATACTTCATCTCCTCTGCTCTTCTGGATGAAGGGTCTCACTATGTAGCCCTGGCTGGCACAGAACTCTCTATACTGGACCAGGCCTTCAGAGATCACCTGGCTCTGTCTCTCAGGTGCTGGGATTAAAATCCTGTGCTACCATGCCCAGCATGAGCCTATTTAACAGGGAATGTTTGCACAGACACAATTTTCCTTCTGACTAAGCTCTGAATCTTAGAGTTTATAAGAAATGTGATTAAAGCTTTGGCTTGAAGTCATGTATGGACTCAAATACATTAGAAATTTAGGTGAATAAGAATCAGTTCTAACATCACTGTTAAGTAACTATCTAAGATTCAATGAAGATGAGATAACCCTATCTCATTCTGATGGTAATCACTTCCTTACTGAATGACTTGTGGAGTATAGATAGCAATAATTAATACAAACTAGAACACAAAATACATCATACCAATATTCTGTACGTTCAACAGATTCTCTGTAAAATATCAGAATCTAAATAGATGTTCTAAGTAGAAATCTAAATGAAAACAAACTCATTACTTACATCTGGCAACAATCCCAGCAACTATTGGTATTCGGGTTTCATTTTCTCCTAATTTAGTTCTCAAAAAAGCACTTAATTGTTCATAGCAGGTAAAATAAATAACTGTGGCAGGAATTGCCATCACTCTGTTAGAAAGACACACAAAATATGTTCAGAATTATCAAAAGGCCTCAGCTATACTGCTAAGCTCATATATTATAAGTTTTTATATGGGATAAACTAAAAAAATCACCCCGTGAGAGAAATACGCTTGTGTGCATATCTGCATGTACATATGTGTATGTACCTGGATAGACCTGTATGTGTACATGCACAAAGCAACAAGGTCAAAGTTGGGAGTCTTATTCAGTATCTTTCCATCCCGTTTCTCTTTGGGATAGGGTCTCTCACTGAACCTCAAGCTCAGTGATCTGGCCAGCAAGCAGCAGGGACACTTCGGTCTCTGCCTCCCCAGTGATGTGACTACAGATGCGCACCAGTGTGCCTGACATAGTGAGTGCTGGGGATCACAACCAGAGAAAGTGCTCTGCCATCATTTGAGCCATCTTCCCAACCCCAATTTCTCTAAAAAGTCTAAGAATAACTGTAAAACAGTTTTAAACCACAGATCATACATCACAGTGGCTTATAAGAAGTAGATTACAGTTACACTGCCAGGATTATGTATGTTAATTGTGAGGGAATTCTGATATCAAAGGGAATTATTAATTAAATTCAAGTAAAACTTTCAGGCAGCAGTATGTCATATAGATTAATGCAATAAGAAATCACCTTAGGGGACTGGAGAGATGGCTCACTGGTTAAGAGCACTGGCTGCTCTTCCAGAGGTCCTGGGTTCAATTCCCAGCACCCACATGGCAGCTCACAACTGTCTATAACTCCAGTTCCAGGGGATCTGACACCTTCACACCAATGTACATAAAATAAGTTAAATAAAAATATTTTTTTAAAAAAATAAATCATCTTAGGCATTAAAATATATGCCTCAAATATGGCTCAAGATTGAATAATCCCCTCTGAAAGACAAAGGAAGTTGTGAAAAACAAATAAAACAAAGGAAGCCAAAACATTTGCTGGAGCTTTTACATTTAGCTTTGCGAGTTTACCATATTCATTCACAAATTTGTACTTAGTAGAGAGCTAGAATTGGATATATAAATATTCAACATACCTTACAGTTTTAGTACAATAAAAAGAAAAACACAAAATTATTGATTTTTGTTACAAAAACAAATCAAAACGAAACAAAAAACGTAGACAGCAAAAACAACACAGAGGGCATGGTTGCTTAAGTTTTCTATAATATCTCCACGAGGGCCAATCTGTATGCTAACCTTTAGCCACTAGAATGTTCCTAAGGATAGTACTTTAGATATGTCTGAAGTTCTACAACAATTTGTCTAGACTGACTATACAACAGTGTGATTTGTGATATACAACTACTTTCTTTCTGGGGTATGACATTTTTTCAGCTGCAAAAACACAATGTTCCATGTAGCCAACATGCAATAATAACTACATTCTGAAACTCAGTTGAGTTTTCCAAGGCAGAAATACTTCACACACTGCAGTTACTTGTTGCCAGAGTAAGTACATCCTGTGCTATGCCAGGAAAAGGATTTTAGAAAGTACATGTGTCTTTTTCCTTCCCAAATATACCTGGTATGCTGTAACTGTAATGGACCATATACATGAATATAACCTTCCCTGAGTTCTGTGAGTCCTTCTAGGACATCAAATGTACAGTTGTGAAACTCATAAAACAATACTTCAGGAAATGAAAGAGTCCTAATATTAAAATGCAAGAGTCTGTTCAACCATGCTGATGACAATCATGCTTAGTAGAAAACATAGTAAATTTCAACTTACAGAGTAGGAGGCAGGCCACTCCAAAGGGATTTAATGCCCTCATTTCGAAGAATTTTTAAAAAGGCATCCTAAAATTACAATAGAAAGGTAAACAAAAATATATCTTTAAACCTGATAAAAATTTATAGTAATAACTGATAATCTGAATATTTTAAACATCCGTTTCTAAAATACAAGTTTCTTGGACTTATGGATGCCCATTTTTTAAAAAACAAAGACAATTTCACATATATAAGGTGGAATGTATTCTTACAGACTGAAGTCTCCATTACTTGTTCTTTTTTGTCAGGGACAAGGACAGAATCTCTAGTTAGTGGAAAAATACAGACCCCCAATAAGACAGGGAACTAGATCATCTTACAGTCAGGTTGCCCAGCAACAGGACATTGAGTCAGAGCCCTTGACCCTTTCACCCTGTAAACAGCCTATACAAACATCCTGTTAGCTTGCCCCACCTTATGCAGATGACACCTTCTTGCTCCCCCAACCCTGCAGGAACTATATAAACCTTTCTGGAGAAAATAAAGTTGCACCTTGATCAGAATCTAGACTTGGTGTCTTTTCCTTTGTATCTCCTGTCCCTACATTCCCTCCTTAGGGTGGTAGAGAACCTGTTGAAGCCCTGCAGGCCGGGCACTTTTTTTTTTTTTTAAACTTATTTTACTTTGTTTCTACCTAACAAGCTTTTGAGGGGCTGTAAAGATGGCTCAGCAGTTAAGCTTGCTCTTCCAGAGGTCCTGAGTTCAGATCCCAACACCCATGTTAGGTGGCTCACAACTGCCTGTAAGTCCAGCTCCAAAGGGATCTGATGCTGTCTTCTGCCCTCTGTGGATACTCACACACATGTGGGCACAGATTCACACAGACACATATACCAAAGGGATCTGATGCTGTCTTCTGCCCTCTGTGGATACTCACACACATGTGGGCACAGATTCACACAGACACATATACCAAAGGGATCTGATGCTGTCTTCTGCCCTCTGTGGATACTCACACACATGTGGGCACAGATTCACACAGACACATATACCAAAGGGATCTGATGCTGTCTTCTGCCCTCTGTGGATACTCACACACATGTGGGCACAGATTCACACAGACACATATACCAAAGGGATCTGATGCTGTCTTCTGCCCTCTGTGGATATTCACACACATGTGGGCACAGATTCATACAGACACATATATCAAAGGGATCTGATGCTGTCTTCTGGCCTCTGTGGATACTCACACACATGTGGGCATAGATTCATACAGATACATATACATAAATTAAAAATTTTTAAATAAAAATTTTTTATAAGATTACTATAAAAAGGAAGTACAGAATTGATCACAGAAACTCTCTTAAGTATGACATCTGAGATAGTGTCATTAAAGACCCCTTTCTGAAGTATCTTGAGAGAAATCAAAAGCGGTCAGAAACTAAAGAGAAGGCTGCCATGAACAGACAAATTCTTACAACTTAATAATACAAACTCAGAATGGAGGGAAGGAGGACGGGAGGAAAGGGGAGAAGGAGAAAAAGGTCCCAGGGAGGACTGGAGAATTTGGAAGCCTCATATATTGCTTATGAGAAAGTAAAATGGTACACCCACTTTGCAAAACAGTTTGGCAGTTTCTTAAAAAGTTAAATGAAGTGGCACCACAAATCCCCCAAAATTCAACTCTAGATATATATGCAGGAGATATTAAAACACATGTTCACACAAAAATTTAAATGTTCATAACTACATTATTCACTTGCTGCAGTGGAAATAACCTAAATGCCCATCAACTAATAAGCAGAGAAATAAAACAAGGTATAGTCATAAAGTAGTATGCTATACAACTAAAAAGATGTGGACACAATCACAACACTGTACCTTAAAAGATGCTAGAAAAGCCACTCACAAGTGGGAAGAGAACTTGTAAGACACATTTACTCTCCTCCTGCCAACCACTGCTCGGAACCGCACCAGCAAAAACCAAGAAGGTCGTGGAGATTTCCCTCACAAGGCTGCAATGAGGCACTCTAACACCTTCAGTGGGTTGGCATTACAGAAGACCAACAAGGTGAAACTCCTGTCCCCCAGATAACATGTCTGTCTACTACGCTAAGGTGGTGTCAGGAGAGGAACAGTGGAGAGGGGGATTTGGGCCACCGTCTGACAGTCATGAGGTCACTCCATCTCAGAACCAGTGGCAAGAGCCAAAACTCCCACTTCTGCCCAACAGTGAAGGTTCCCCCAAAACTTGCTGCCAACTGGAGGTGAGTGGAGAACCTAGATTTCTAGCTATGCTGCATTAATCATGTGATACTCCCTCTTCCTTTGTGAAACATTCCCCTACGCCACCCCCCAAAAAAGTTTAAACAAAATGTTTAACTGGAACTTGAGATTTAATAACAACACTCAAATGCCCATTCTAAGAACTAGGAAGGTGTTACACTAAATGAAGACAAGACAATAATAAACACTGGAAATGAACTAATATGTCTGAGTTCCCTGACAAAGATTTCAAAACAGCTAATGTTAAAAACAAAACAAAAACATAGAATGATCATTTATCAACATACTTGAAGTTAGAAAAAAGAATTGGACTGCTTCAGCTAAGAAACACACATACAACAGCATGGCCGCTGAAATCGGGATGGTAGACAGTGACACAAAGGAGGGCACGAGAAGTAACAGAAACAAACAAGAGAACAGGAAGAGGCAAGTGGAGACCCTGACACCTGTAACTGCATTAACAGAATTCGTCTATTAATTAAATGACAAAAGTTGACAGTGAATTTAAAACTTATCTTTAAGGAAAAAAAATGTTTCAATTATAGTGTTGCAAGCCGATTTAAAATGCACTGGAAGCTGGGCTTGGTGGCACACAACTTTAATCCCAGTTCTTGGGAGGCAGATCTCCATGGGTTCGAGGCCAGTTTGGTCTACATATGAAGTTCCAGGCCAGCTAGAATTATACAGAGAGACACTATTTAAAAAAACAAAACAAGCCGGGCGGTGGTGGCGCACGCCTTTAATCCCAGCACTTGGGAGGCAGAGCTAGGTGGATCTCTGTGAGTTCAAGGCCAGCCTGGGCTACAGAGTGAGTTCCAGGAAAGGCGCAAAGCTACACAGAGAAACCCTGTCTCAAAGAAAAACAAAACAAAACAAAACAAAACAAAATTCAACGCAAGGCCCAACAAATTAAAGCTGTTGTTTCACCCTAAGTTGGAATAGAAGTGCAATACAATTCCTCTAAAAATCTCAGAGATATTAAAGAATAAGTTTATCTCACATACTGCTCCCCCGCCCCAGACAAACAAAATGAATGTAGCAGCTTTTATTCAAATTATCTGAGAACTGCAAACAACCCTGAATGGAAATGTAGCACATCTACACCAAACTGTTGAGCAATAAACCAGAAGCAAATAATGGACTCATACAACAGCCTGGATGAATCTCCAGACTATTATGTAAGTGAAAAATGGCAGGCAACGCCTAAAGTAGCATGCTACCACAATTCCATTTATATAGCATTTTTTACAGGACAAAGTTTTCTAAATTAAGAACAGATTAGAAGTTGTCAGGGGTTACAGAGTGGCTGAGAGAACAAATAAAATGAGTATTGTTCTTCAAAGGAAACAAGAAAGTCCTCACAGTACTCTTTAGAAGTGCATTAATGTTAATACCACCAAGGATTCGGGACAAACATACATGAGTCTGTTTGTATGTTTTAAAAATACGGGAGAGCAGCCGGGCGGTGGTGGCGCACGCCTTTAATCCCAGCACTCGGGAGGCAGAGCCAGGCGGATCTCTGTGAGTTCGAGGCCAGCCTGGGCTACCAAGTGAGCTCCAGGAAAGGCGCAAAGCTACGCAGAGAAACCCTGTCTCGAAAAACCAAAAAAAAAAAAAAAAAAAAAAAAAAAAATACGGGAGAGCTACAATTTTCAAAAAAATTAAAAATAACTTTAAAACGCTACTTCTTTTTCCTATATAAACAAGATGAATAAGTTATAAAGGAAAGAAATACTTTTCTTTACCATGATTTGGTATGATGAACTTTTAATTCCTTTATAATTAGAAAGCCATATGTAAGAATAAATAAAAGAACAGAAAACATACAAAGACTCCAAACAAAAGCATCTCCTTACCAACGTTCCCTGGAAATTCCCTGGCTTCTTATACCATGCTTTCTTGCTTCCATTGTCACAGACACACATATGGTCCATGAGTCCGTTACTGTACACAAAACACTTTCCTAATAAAGAAGAGTCCAATAGCCAGGAGTTACTTCCTATAATTACATTGTTTTTACAGATAAACTGCAAGTACAGCGAGACTAGGAGAGTATGGAAAGAGAAACTCTAGGATGGAGCACACTCAATTAGTTCAATTTGCTTAAGGTAAGTCAGCACTGGTCTCTAAACTCACACTGAAAAGTGACAACATGAATTAGTGGGTTTTATATTTTCAGAACCATGGCTTTAGAAAAAAAAGTCTGCAGTAGTATTTTTTAGGTTACCTAAGGGATGGGAGATGGAAGACAGAAAGAGCAGCATGTTTACATGTCAACTCCTGCACACAAGGGACACTGACGTGAAAACCTGTTACTAATGTAAGTAGTGCAGTGCTTGTCCTTTTCTCCGTTTGTACTGCTGTCTACCTTACAGCTCTACTAACTTACCACAACTTGTTCTAATGTCTTCTCTGTTCAATGACATACAATTCTCTGTGTCGTAATCTACACGTCTAAGCATCCCCTTCTGCTTGCACAGCGTTCTTTAACGTACAAAAGTCTCTTTTTACTGTTCACTTATCCTTATCTGAAATACGATGGTTCATTTCACCTTTATTTGTATATACTCAAGACTGACTATAGAACTGGTATTCTTTCCTTCTGATAAAACATAGAATTATTTCATGAAATTCCACAGTCATACAATGAACAATCTTGCAATATAAAATAAGAGAGGGAAACAGGTGGGCTAACTGCAGACCTTCATCTCTCCCTTCTCTCCTCCAAATCCAGCTCCCCAGTCTCACCCCCATCTCTGGAGCAGACAACAGCTGTGGCCTCGCCCTCCTTTCTGCCCCCATGTTCAGTGAATCAGGAAGATCTTCTCCAACCTTCCTCCCCACTCATCCTATTATTCCAGGCCCAACTCTAGCAAGTTTTCCTCTGGAATACTAAACGTACAGAAGAAAGAATTTTTATTAAAAGCTTCACGGGACAAGTAACATATAAAAGCAGACCTATTAAAATATCACTTCTCAACAGAGACTCTGAAAGTCTGGACAGATGTTCTACAGATTCTTAAGAGACCACAGATGCCAGCAAAACTCTTATATCCAGCAAAACTCTTATATCCAGCAAAACTTCCAATCACAATAGATGGAAAAATAAGACATTTCATGATAAAACCAAATTTACACAGTATCTGTCTCCAAATCTACACCTACAGAAATTGCTAGACAGACACCTCAATGTAAAGAGGTCAACCACCCCCAAAGCACGAGGAACAAACAATACAGACCAGCAAATCAAAATGGGAAACACACACAAACATGACCATCCTTCTGCTGTATACAAGAAACACACCTCAACATCAAGGACAGCCATCAACTCAGGGTTATAAAGAGTGGAAAAAGATATTCCAAGCAGATTGACCTAAGAAGCAAGCTGGTGTAACCATTTTAATACCTGACAAAATAGACTTCAAACCAAAACTATCAGATTAGCTAGGGAAGGACACTACATATTCAAAGGGAAAATTCACCAATAGGACATTTCAATTTTTAACAATTATGCCCCAAACACAAGGGCACTCAAGTTCACAAAAGAAACACTACTACAGCTTAAATCACATATTGACCCTCACACACTGATAGTGGGAGAGACCTCAACACCCTACTCACACCAACAGACAGGTCATCCAGACAAAAACTAAACAGTGAAATGCTGGAGCTGTTATTCTAAACCAAATGGACCTAACAGATATTATAAGACATTTCAGCCAAACACAAGAGAATACACCTTCTTCTCTGTACCTCATGGAATTTTCTCCAAAGCTAACCACATACTAGGACACAACACAAGCCTTAACAGACACAAGAACACTGAAGCCCTATATCCTGTCTGATCACCACAGATAAAACTGGATATCAACAACAGACAGAAGAACGTCTACAAACTCACAGAAACTAAGCAACTCATTACTGAATGAAAACTGCATCAAGATGAAAGTTAAAGACTTTCTAGAACTGAATGAGAAAGAGTACAAGGCACACCCACACTTACAGGACACAATGAAGGTAGTTCTAAGAGGAAAGTCCATAGCACTGGGTACCTACATAAAATTAAAAAAAAAAAAAAAAAAAAAAAGCAGAGAGACCTCATACTTAACAGCACTTCTGAAAGCTTTAGAACTAAAAGAAGAAATCACACCCAAAAGGAATAGATGGCAAGAAATAATCAAACTCAGGGCTGAAATCAAGAAAACCAATAAGTTCATTAAAATACTTTAAAAATATGTTCAACATCCTTAGTCATCAGGGAAATGCCAATCAAAACTACTTTGAGATTTCATCTTACATCTGTCAAAATGACTGAGATCAATAACAAGTGGCAACTCACGCTGGCGAGGATGTGGAGTAAGGGCAACACTCCTCCATAGCTTGTGGGATTGTTCCCCTTACACAAGGTCTGGAGGGAGTGCAAACTTGTATAGCCATTCTGGGAATCAGTGTGATGGTTCCTCAGGAAGATGGGAATCAACCTACCCCCAAGATCCAGTTATACCACTCTTGGGAATATGCCCAAAGGACACTTCATCCTACCACAGAAACACTTGTTCAGTCATGTTCACTGGTTCATAATAGCCAGATATTAGAAGCCATCTAGATGTCCCTCAACAGAAGGAACAGCATGCACAGAGCCTGCTTAGGTCTATACCAGGTCCTTTGTGTGTCTGTTATAGCTTCCAGTTTAGTGTTTTTATGGGACCCCTGAGAGTGTAAATGAGTGGGTCTCTGATTCTTGTGCCTTCTCTTAGGCTCTTTTCCTCCTGTTGGTGTGTCTTGTCCAACTTCAATGTGACGGTTTTGTTTTATCTTACTGTATTTTATTTTGCTATGTTTTGTTGTTATCTCTTAGAAACCTGTTCTTTCCTAAAGAGATAGAAAGGGGCTATTCTTACCTGAATAGCATATACTCACATATAGTCATTCTCTACTTCAGTAAGGTAGTCCATAAAAATGTTATGATATAGATGAATAGATGTATTTATATACAATAAATAAAGGATAGCTACCATACACATTTTCTCTGCCTACACTTCATTGGGTACAATTAAAAGGTGAAAAAATGTTTCTAGATAAGGTATCAATTCTAATAAATTAACAGAAATATTATGCAAAAAAAAAATGAGCACAGTAACATTTTTAAAAAGTCTAACAATACTGTCAGGGTATCAAATATACATACCTTTGGGGAATGGGTTGTTCTGGACTTGGAGTCGAATCTTAATAACATCCAGGGGTGTCACTATGAATATAGAAATTTTAATTAAGATATGTTATCTCTAATTCTCTAAGACGTATGTGGTCATTTAAAAACTATCCATCAGTTCATACTTTTCCTCATTTCTATGCAATGGATGAACTGTTTATCTAAGAACAGCACTGAGTGTGAGTTTCACCAAGGAGGTGTCCTACTCACTGCTCCTAAATGCAGTTCTCCGTATGTCTGTCCTGGGCTAGTGAAGACAGACTTCGAATCACTTCTCACAAGTACAAGTCATTCCTATCTGCAACTACAATTCCAGGGTGAATCTAACACAGTGTGTTAGAACCAACGCACTACACTCTTAAAATATGTTCTTTAAAGCAATGAACCAAAGTCCTAAAAGTCTAAAAATTTGAGAAAAACTTCATATTACAAGTAACTAAAACACAGACAGTGTGAGTCTTCCCAACCTGACCAATTTATTTGCATCAAATAAAGCCTTTAAGAAACAAAATTTGGGGTAGGCTAGCCATAAATTATCTTCAGCATTACCATCCATTTGGGAACAAAGAAAATCTGCATCTTATTTTCATTTGCATCCTCTATTTCATGAAAATAAGATAAAAATACCAAATTGTAGTTTCAAGAAAACTATTCCTCATCAAAGAAGAAAGTCACATTAGATAATTTGTAAGGTCATTATGAATTTGAATGCTGACCTAAATATACACCACAAAGCAACTGGTTTATATGTTCTAATCACTTCTTATCTTAATTAAATAAACTAGTCAACTTAAAAATCATTCAAATGGTAAGGTATCATGTATGCCATTTGGCTATGTCTATAAGAAATGCACTATACGATACATAAAAAACATAATCCTTAGAAACTTAAACTCTTAAGTTGCCCAAAATTCTCTTATTCCATATGTAAATGTTTTATTCCTTTTCTATTTTAAAAGACATAAGGGAACTGTGAAAGTTTAATACCGTTGATAGAGACCTCCAGTAACTTATTTTAAAACCAACCAATTTTCTTCCTCCTTTTTCTTTTGCTTTTTTGTTTTGTTTTGTTTCTCTATTATGTAGCCCTGGTTGTCCTGGAACTCTTATATATACCATGCCGCCCTGCAAAGATCTACATGCCTTTGCTTCCCAAGTCCTGAGATTAAAGGCATGTGCCCCCGCACCCAGCTGAAACTCCTTATTTTCAATTAAAAGATAAACCTCAGAAAAATTGGTATTCGAGAGTGCAGCCACGACCTGTGAGTGAAGAGGCAAGGACAGAAACTCAGTCTCTTCCTTTTCTGTTCTTTTCCCCTTGTCATGCTGATGAAGAAGTTCTGGCATCCTACATGTTGTATACTATCATTAGTCTGGGGCTGAGACGGCCCAGTGAAGGGCCTGCTACACAAGAATGCAGAATAGGCTTTGAATCCTTTCACCCACGTTAAACATTGGGCCCAGTGGCACTGGACTGTAATCCTAGCACTGGGGTGGCAAAGACAGGAGGATCCCTGGGGGCTTGCTAGCCAATCATTAAGCTCCAGCTTCAGTGAGAGGCTGTCTCAAAAAATTAAGTGGAGCAGGACTGAAGAAGACATCCAACATCGAACTCTGGCCTCCACACACACTTGCATACACATATGCATGCATGCATATGCACACACATACATACACAGGCACACACAGGAATAAGGTAAAAGCACAGATGTTGACACTGACTTCTGCTGTCACATGCACTCATACACAAACAACAAGTATGTATACATTCACACATCCCATACACACATCCCTCAAAAATAATATCATTACCTCACAGATAAAAAACTCTAATGGAACATTCAAAGTTACATAATCTGTACTGATAACATAATTTTACCCATTAGTGATGTCAATATAGCTCCAGTACAAGAGGCAATCATTTGCTGAAGAGGTGTCACTTGGACTGTTGGTGGTGGCCCCTCGGTTTCTGGCTCCATGTTTTTAACTAGTCGAAAAAGAATCTGTTGAAGCAAAATATAAAATAATATATGTGTACACACATATATATATAATACATAAAATGTATTATATACATACATATATATATATATAATATAAAATTTAGTGGAAAATACCTTCAACATTACCTGCTAAACTATAAAAACAATATCAGGAGTGCTTGCCTAACATGCTCAAGTCTTGGGTTTGATCCAAAGCACTGCAAAAATAAAGCAGAATAGAATAGAATAAAATTCGTATCAAAGCACATGTTTTTATCACTGCCCAAAGTAAGTAAGTTACAGATGGACGCTGGTGTGTAACTGCCATTAACAGCACACGCCCTGATAAGACCACGTTGGCTAAGCTGTATGAGTAGCATTACATCTGCAGGACAGGTAACCAACAGGTAAGGAAACACCCTCTGCCCAAAGCCAGAGGAAAAGCAGCTAACCAACAAGAACATACAAAATCTGTATGTTTAAAGAGAAACATTACATAGATACCTTCTCTATTCTAGAATAGAATACTATTTAATAATGCATAACTTTATTGAATATCAATAGTTGTTGCATAGTTATAAAATAAAAACACATGACCTTAATGGGCATCTCATAAAAACTTCTTGAGACAGACAATATTTATTACTTTTTGGAAGTCATATATACATACAAACACATTTAGACATTGATATATGTACATGCTGCTCTGAAAAAAACAGTAAATACTGTTTATGCTTAGTACTCTGCTATGAATATAATACAGATAAATCTTATATCACTTTTAATGCTTTACAGAGTGTATAATTATGCTTAAACAATCTCTTAGACTTAGGTTGTTGTCAAATTCTCAATGGCAAGCCATTCTGATATAATCTCCTATTCATGTATCTTTTTGTAGTCTCCTACACTTCCCTTGTTGAGGAAACTAAGGCAGCTAGGCTATAATATTTAAAAGCTGGGAGTGGTGGCACATTCCTTTAACCCCAGCTACAGGAGGCAGGCAAGAGAATCTCTGAGTTCAAGGCCAGCCCAGTCTACAGAGTGAATTCCAGCACAGCCAGGACTACATAGGCAGACCCAGTGGCAGACAAAACAACCTTTTTTTTGGGGGGGGGGGGGTTCGAGACAGGGTTTCTCTGTGTAGCTTTGCGCCTTTCCTGGGACTCACTTGGTAGTCCAGGCTGGCCTCGAACTCACAGAGATCAGCCTGCCTCTGCCTCCTAAGTGCTGGGATTAAAGGCGTGCGCCACCACCGCCCGGGTTTTTTGTTGTTGTTGTTGTTTTTTTTTTTTTTTTTTTTTTAACAAACAACCCTTAATACAAAGCCTGGGTGGTGGTGGACATCCCAGCTCTTAGGAGGCGGAGACAGGATGATGGAGCCACAGACTAGTCTGGACTTTACAGTAAAACTCGGTCACTCACTTACAAACTCCTTTCCAGGAGAGACTAGTGTACCCTTTCACTGGCTGTACGCCATCCCAATCACTCTTATGTTCACAGACCCTCTCTCATTACATGTGTCGGCCCCTCCCTCCCTCTGCTTCCTGGATGTCATGAGCTGAACCTCTCTGCTCGCCTGGGTGCTTTTGCCACAATGTTACATAACGACAGCTGGCAAATGAATCTAATACAAATAATTATTAATGGAGGCCGCAGTGAGTAGCAGATAAAGGTTAAGTCTATAAATAGGAAAGAAAAAAAAACCCCAACTTTTGGCGAGAAAGGCTTAAGTGGAAGGAAAAAAAGGAAAGTAACAGGTATTATAAAAGTATTCATCGTCTAAACTCAAGACTATAAAATGTATATTTGGTTATATGTGACATAATCTGAAAAAAGCAGATTAGGCCTCCTTTGATAATCACAAAAGTGGTGAAGTAGGTTGAGCAGATACTAACTTCATTAACACAAAAAAAAATTACAGAATAAGGGTTAATATTTGGCTACAGATGTAACTCAGTGGTAAAACACAAGGTACCAGGTTCAGTGTCCAGAACACACACACACACACACACACACACACACACACACACACACACACACACACACTTAAAATTTGCCCATGGTCATAAAATTACTTTAAGGCTAGACCAGTTCTAAATGAATTCATTTCTCTTGATTCATAGCCAAATACATGGCCAGTTAATTCCAGGGCTGTCCAAACTTTTGACATTGTGGCATAATGTGGTTATCTACAAATATGTTGGGCCACAAGTTGGCCTCCAGCTTTAATCCTAGAACTTGGGAGGCAGAGGCAGGCAGAGGCAGGTAGATTCAGATCTCTGAATTGTGAAGCCAACCTCATCTACATAGCGAGTTCCAGGGCAGCCAGAACTACATACTGAGACCCTGTCTCAAAAATAAAACAAAACAAATAAACAACAAAAAAAAACTACCAAAATTAAACAAACAAGTTGGACACACATAATTCTGCTCACTGTTCTTCAGTTTTTCTCAACAAGATGCTTTAATACAATTTCTTACTATAAATAACTCTGGCCCCATTCACTTATTCTTGAATGAAAACCCTTCATCTGAAGGACTCTATGAGGTACATTTTCAAGATCTACTTTAAGCTGGGTATGGTGGCTCATGCCTGTAATTCCAGCACTTGGGAAGCTGACACTAGAGGATCTCTACTGAATTCTAGGCCAGCCTGGGCTATGTAGTGAGTCCCAGGGCTAGGATGGGCTACAGGGAGACATCACCTCAAAGAGAAAAACAAGATCTAGCCGGGCGGTGGTGGTGTATGCCTTTCATCACAGCACTCGGGAGGCAGAGCCAGGCGGATCTTTGTGAGTTCGAGACCAGCCTGGGCTACCAAGCGAGTTCCAGGAAAGGCGCAAAGCGACACACAGAGAAGATCTGCTTTAACATAAAGCACATTCTTTTATAGGCCTGACTACTGACAGGACAGGTAAGGAGATTTCTGTTTATGACCAAGTCCTTCTTCCTGTGGCTACTATAAGATTTGAGTTTCACTAACTTTTTTTTAAAATGACACTGCATGATAGATTGAAATACTACTAACTACATGAAATATTACTAAGATTTGAGTTTCACTAACTTTTTTTTTAAATGACACTACATGATAGATTGAAATACAACTAACTAAAAACAAGAGTAGATTTTTTTTTTTTGCTCATTCATAGCTTGTAATTATCATTATGTAACACATAATGGAATCTAACAGCACAGGTCCAACACTTTCACTGTCCTGTCTCAAAAATATAACTCACCTTTCACAAGAGCATAAAATGGATTTCCACTTTTCATCACTTTCAAAAGAAAGTATCTTTCCCATATCCTGAAAACTTCAAAAAACCCAGTCTTTCCTTCTATCACTCCTTCCTTACTGGCATTTTTTTTTTTAACAAACAGTTTGCTCAACCTGTGACTTCAAACCCACGGTTTTAAACTAGTTCATAGCTATATTACCATTCAAATTGTACTTATCCGTATTACCATTCAAATTGTACTTATCTACATGATCATTCAGACTGTCATAAGGAAATGAATGGTATCTCCCACATCGAAACCACAGGCCTCCACTTCAGGTTTTAGCTGTTCTGAACTGTCTTGGGAATGGAGAAGTTGTGCAAGGCTCATCAGAATGACAGGAATTTTTAGAGCTCTTACTGTGCCAGGCGCTGTACTGTGCTCTCAGGAATATTCCATCCATCTCCCCCTTTTCACATAGACTAAAACTGAGCCTCAAAATTATCCAACTCCTATAGTTTAGTGAAGCTGGAACCACCTCAATTCTGTAAGAAAATTCCATGACTTCCCACCATGAAGTTTTGTTCCGCAGTTCTCTTCCAGCTCCTGAGCCTCAAGCTCGTTTCCTTATCCTCTGACCATCCCTACTTCTTTATCACACACACACACACACACACACACACACACACACACACACACACGCTCTATCTACTCCAAGGCATTCCACCCCTCACTCATGGCTTCAATTCTAGTCTGTATTCATGCTTCTCAAACATTTAAACCATTTTGCAAACATGGAAATTCCATGTTCTTTCTGTAGTTTATATTACATTTTGAAAATTGAGTTGCCCCCCCCCAAAAAAAATATTAAATGTTTGCTCAAACTGTATCGCCCCCTTCTCAAGATCAGTACGATGTCTCTTAATGTATATCTCCCCTTCTGGGCTCTCGCTCCCAGTCTTTTCTGTGAATACAAATATCCCCAACTGTCTAATAAACAGTTTAATAAAGACAGCTCCATGATTGTCGCTCTGGACTCCATCCTTAACCTGTTCAAAACAAAATCATTTCCTTTAGCAAACCTAATCCATCTTGGAGTCCTGACTTTGCCTAGCAGTCTCACAATTCACTGTCTGTGCTTCAAGATACTTATTTGCACTGACTGGTCTGAGGTACTACATTAAAAATCAATACTCAAGGCGGTCTATTATGGCCAGGAGTTAAGAAATGCAAAACAGTACAAAACATAACGTTTGTAAGGGTGAGTAAGCAGAAGTATAGTCAGAACAAGTTTTGATGAGGCATTCTCTCATCTATAAAGCAAAATTAAAACAAATCACAAACCCCTCAGTTTCGTCTTGACCATTAATCCATTTATCATTACCGTTTTACAGGTGAAAAACCCTGACACTTCATTTTCCACTCTTTTATTGTTGCAAAAGAAAAAAAAAAAAACATCCACACACACAGAGAAAGGACAGACCTGTACAGGACAAAAGTCCCCAAAGGGCAGCGGGAGTCGGGTCCAGCGGCTGACCCCCGCCCCGCCGCCACCCCGGCCACCTCTGCGGCCTGTCCAGGTCGGCGAGAGCCGGGAGAGCCGGGGCCCGCGTCCCACACGCGGCTAAGTGGCGTACCTGGCGGCGAGGCGCCTGCAAAAAGGCGGGGGTCGCAGCAAACGCAGCGGGTGATGCTGGCCACACGGCCTGCGAGGCTCACTGCACCCCCGGCCCGGGGCGCTCCACACTCCGGGGTGCGCAGCGCGGCGCCCGAGCTGGACAGGGACGCCGGCCCGCCGGGGTCTGAAGCCAGGCAGGCCCGCGCGCCGGGGGCGGGGCGAGGGGCGGGGCCCGGGGCGGGGGCGGGGCCTGCGGCGCGCGCGGCCCAGCGGGTGGAGCTTGCGCGAGGCCGGCCCGGCGTAGGGAGGGCGGGGAGCGCGTCGCCTGGGCGTCGCGGCCGCGTGACGCGTTTTCAAATCTTTAACCGCCGCGGCTCGCACGTCGGTGCTGCAGCCCCTTCCTGCTCGGAGGCTCGGCGCCGGAACCGGCCGTGGACGTCGGCCCGCGGGCGCGGCGGCCGGGCCTCGGAGCTCCGTGTTCGCGGCCGTCCCGTGCGGCGCCCGGTGCGGACCCAGCATGTAGGTGCCCGGTGGCTGCCATGAACCTGGAGACCATGCGGATCCACAGCAAAGCGCCTCTCCCCGGTACGGAGCCCCTCCCCCGCCGCCGTCCCTTTAATCCCTTCCTGCTCGGCCGCTTCCACGGTGGGTTCCAGCGAGGCTTCCCGCGGGGGCCTCGGCTGCTTCTGCACTTGCGTGGGTTCTGGGCGCCCCGAAGGCGGTGGGTCTGCGGCAGGGCCCCTCGTGCCCTCCGGCCGCAGCTGCCGTCCCCCATCCCCGGGGCTGCGAGCTGCAGACAATGCGCGGGTCCCCGACGGACAGCCGGCCGCGCCGCCCGCTCCGTTTGCGGCTGTTAGCTCCTTCCCTCGTAATTAAAGCAGTGTTTGTGTGTGTGTAACTCGCCGTGTTGATTTCAACCTCCTAGACACCTGAAGACAAAAACAGGTTCCTATTTCAGTTGCATTGTGTCGTATAAAAATAAAAATTCACGATGAAAAGTTTTCCTGAGAAGATACATGTGTGTCTTTTAACCAGGCCATAAAATGCAGGTTGCTTTTGAAAAGTTGATAGAAGTTGCTTAATTCTCATCTGCTTTTAAAATAGAAGGAAGGAGATAAATGGCGATGTCCTTAGTGGGCCTGAGTCCTTAATATGTAAGCAGAGTGCATGAACTAGATCGTTTATTTCGTTTTAGGACTAGACAAAACTATGAAACCACAATTTGAGCACTCAGTAAGTAACCCTTGAGGATTGGGTTGTTTATTCTAGATACTTTTTTTTTTTTTTGCCGAGGTAAATAAAGTTTTAAAATTTGAAACACCTGTGTTGAGTTTTCACAGAACTGCTGACTTCAATAAGTAAATACTCCCGTGAAGTTTACATCCTGAGAAAGTAAGTTTTTCAGAAAGGCTTTATAGAGTTCCCTTCATACATAAACAGGAATAAATAATGTCTACTTTCTGCTGATTCAGCTCCTGTTCTCCACTATAGAATTAATTTATGGAAACCATACAGGGCAGTTTGCCTTCATCCTAAGTGGTGATATTCAGGAATACATTTAGATTCTAACTACTTAAGTTGGTGTGACTAATAATTTTCCTTTCTGTGGTAAGGTCGTTTAATGTTTTCTAAGCAGGTAAATTTTTGTCTGCATAAAGCAGACCTGATTACCTGATTCTTTTTTGTAATCACAGGTGGCATCCAGGACAAAAATGAAAAGAACAGACCGTCTTTGAAATCCCTGAAAACTGATAATAGACTGGAAAAATCGAAATATAAGCCTCTTTGTGGAAAAATATTTTACCTTGACTTGCCTTCTATCACCGTATGTGAAAAACTCCAAAAAGACATAAAGGATCTTGGCGGGGTAAGTGAAAACTGCACGCTCACAGAGAGTAGAAAATTACTCTAGCACCTTATGATATGAAATCATTAAAGAATTTCATTTTGGCAAACTATAGCCATTTAGTGAATAGCAGCCTAAAAACTATGAATTGTTTATTATTAATGAATTATTTGGGGACTGGGAGTGTAGTCCAGTGGTTGAGCACCTACTGGGCATGTGCAAGATTTTCTGTGCTCAAGTCCCAACACCAAAGGACAAAACACATTTTTTAGCCTTTTGTCACCTGACAAAATGTTTCTGTGATGAGTGGTTAAGAATAAAGGAAAGAGAGTCCTTTGTCCTAGTGAACTGCCTTCCAAATCAGCAGGAACTACTTGACTGATTACTGAGGGGCTGTTATGTGTTAAAATAGTTCTTTAGTGATATATCTATGATGTGACTTTTATAATGTACGTACGTGTGTGTGTGTGTGTGTGTGTGTGTGTGTGTGAGAGAGAGAGAGAAAGAGAGAGAGAGAGAGAGAGAGAGAGAGAGAGAGAGAGAGAGAGAGACAGAGACAGACACTACTGAGTAAACAGCAGCCCATTATTGAGGGAACAGTTTGGAGTATTAGTTAAACTGTCTTCCCTGTTATAAACATTACTTAGATGATTAGAAAACTTAGGCAAATTCTAAAAGATTTCTTAGTTGTAATGTTAATATTACCTAAATTCTAGCAAATGAGGGTATTAGTATTTTTACTGTTTCAAAGGTTTCTGCTGGACTGGAATTTTGAGTTTCTGAAAGTTCACATTTCTAGTCTGGAAATTCAAAAGAGTATTTCACAGATTCCTTAGAATTATAAAGGGGGGGGTTGGTAAATAGAATTTTTTTCTTTTTTGTCGATTACATTCATATACGAATTTTAATGTAATCAGTTACCCCTTATTACCCTTCCTTCTCGTTCCTCTCTTGCTCACTCTCCTTCATAGCTAGGCCCCTTCCAACTCCCCTGAACATCCTACTTTTCTGATACTCATTTTGTTGACTCATTATCACGTATTTATGGTGGCATTTATCATAATGGCCCATATGGCTGCACTTCTAGAGGTCATGGTTGATAGACCTGCCACCATTGACTGTGTGGCCTGTCAAGGGTATGGTAATGTGCTTACTGCCCGAGATAGGTGTGAAGACCCCCGTTTCAGAATGAAGTGCTGTCTGCTGGTCTAATCCCAGAGAAACATGGCATGCCGCCATTCTTTCTTTTAGCTGTCAGTGGCCAATGGATGCTTGGTAGCTTTCTCAGGTGTGTTGTTCACTCTGTTGACTTTAGGTTCGATTCACTGATGTTTGGATTTGTTTTTAGCAGTAGGTGCTTCAGATAATGGTATATCTATAAATCCAGTGTGGGAAACCTGTGAAAAGGAAGCTTTGAGTCAATTAGCAATGTGACCACTGGGACAGGAATCATTTCCACTGCTCGTTTCTTTTTCTCCCATCTTCACGGCACTTTCTAAGGTATTTTCAAGAAACAGCATTTGAATTACTTCTGCCATAGATAGTAGTTAAGGAAGATTTTGATTTTCTTATATGTGTCAAATTTTACCATCAAATAGTTTCGAGTATCCCAGTGGACATATTAGAAGCGTAAGCTTTATACTTATGTGGCAGGGGAGTTACCATGATCACGAAGGTGATTCTCCCATGGTAGGGCTGATCCATGGCACTCTTACATAGCACTCATAGTACAGTACATCTGTCCCGACCCTGTGATTTCCTAAATGCAAAGAGCTCTGCTGCACAATTTGTTATTGGAGATTGCATCTGCACTCTCCCCCCAGCAAAAAAAGTACTGGGCCAGTGAGGTAGCTTGCCAGTAAGGGAGGGCGTTTGCTGCCAAACCTGGCAACCTGATTGTGATCCTTGGGACCCATATGGTGAAAAGAGAAAGCCGACTTCCACACTTTACTAACATTCTTATTGGAAAAAAGGTACTTAGTTGTGGTCTTAACTTTCCTATATAACTCAATGATGTCAATTCACTTCCTAGGTCCAAACACTAATTTTGTCAAGTAGTCATTTAAAAGGTTATGTTTTTCCCCAGTTCCTAGTTTTATATAACCTTTCTATCCTTTTTATTACTTTTTTTGCTTCAGATCATCCCAATAATGTCATTGTTTAATTGACCAATTCTGTATTATTTTCTAGTCTTAATGAAAGCATGTTAGTATCCTATTCATTTGCACAGGATACTCATGACAATTAAATTGCAGTCAGCTTTCACAAACTTTGTTTTATACTGTTAAGAAAAGTAGCTAAATCAAAACCACGTAAGGACATAGAGCCAGGCTTGCTGGCATATATGCTTCTAATCTCAGGGTTTAGGGAAGGCTGGAGGATCATGAGTTCAAAAGCTCATGTGGCTTGGGCTATGTAGTAAGACCCTATTTAGAAAAACAGAAGGAAGGATAGGCCGGCCCATTTCTAAACAGTTTGGACTAGAGTAAAACAATTGGAGAAAGATAAATATAAGGGTGATGGTCACCACTTTATTGGCAGCATGGAACTGGGAGAGCAGGGCCTACTAATGAGGTGGACTAAAGTCTCGTGCAGTAGCCAACTTTATTCAGAGCACCAGGCAACTTATACTCTGAGGGTTAAGTGAAAGGGACCATTGTTTGCTCAGGACACCCCAAGACCAAGTTCTCAGCACAAAGGAGATTTATTTCCCCCAGAGGGACAGAGGGCAGGGAATAAAAGAGAAAACAGGAGATAGAGGACAAAGGAGAAGGGGTGGGCACGATAAAGGACTACCTCTGGATAGAGAGGGGACAGACATGACCTGTAGGAAAATAAAGGTACAAGGGGAAACCCTATGTTGGGATGAGTGTTTTAATTTTAACTGGGCATGTTAATTAGGAGAGCCAAAGGGGACTTCTGATTGCTGGACTTTAATACTTTGACAGCTGGACCTTGGTAGTCAGCCTCAGGAGAGAAGGAAGTGGCCAAATAAGGGAATAGATCTTGGTGGCTGGCTTTAGGGATGTAATCTAATGGTTTTTAGCAAGGCCAGGGAATGGGGGAGAAGGGCGGGGCCTGCCAGAGCCATGTTTGCCATTCTTTGGCTGGCTAGAGTTCCTTCATTAAGAAAATCACATTCATGCCGGGCGGTGGTGGCGCACGCCTTTAATCCCAGCACTCGGGAGGTAGAGCCAGGCGGGAGGCAGAGCCAGGCGGATCTCTGTGAGTTCGAGGCCAGCCTGGGCTACCAAGTGAGTTCTAGGAAAGGCACAAAGCTACACAGAGAAATCCTGTCTCAAAAAAAACAAAAAAAAAAAAAAAAGAAAGAAAATCACATTCAGCCAGGCGGTGTTGGCACACGCCTTTAATCCCAGCACTCAGGAGGCAGAGGCAGGCAGATCTCTGAGTTCAAGGCCAGCCTGGTCTACAAAGTGAGTTTCAGGAAAGGCCCAAAGCTACATAGAAAAATCCTGTCTTGAAAAACCAAATTAAAAAGAAAAAAAAAAATCACATCCATAAGGATAAGCCACATGTGGAAAAACCATGTTTTTCCAGAGAGGCACATGACTAACAGCTGAAGTAACTCTCTCCTGTCCGCTACACCTGGAGGGGCATGAAAACACATTCCAAGAACAATTCTGTGTTTTGAAGAAACTGAGGTCACAAGACTTGTTTTTTTGTTTGTTTGTTTTTTGTTTTTGTTTTTGTTTTTGTTTTTTTGGAGTTTTCTCACTAGCACTCAGAATTCTCATGTGACTCCATTCCTGGGCTATGTTCCAACAGGGCCAGACCTTACTATGTTGTGCTCCTGAGGACAGAGTTAAGTATAATTTTGTGTTTAGCCATTAAGACAGGGGCCAACAATTTCCAGTAAATTGAAAACCATGGTAAAACTATAATTTGTAGACGAATTGCTAAACGGTCTTATTAAATAAAAAACTCTGAGCCAGATATAGGGGTAAAAACCTGAGAGATCAGGAAAATAGGGAAAGCCACAGCTAATCTTACCTCACCATCTCCACAGCTTCCAAATGTGAGCTACTTCCTGTCTTCCCACATCTGTATGCCTTTCTGTTCTGTTCTCTCATTCACTCTCTCAGCCCAGCTACATCACTTCCTCTTCCTGTCCAGCTCTGTCACTTCCTGTCTGTCTGTACAGCCCTCCAGACCTCTGGTTGGTACTGGGATTAAAGGCATGTGTCACCATGCCTAGTTCTGTTCTCCAGTGTGACCTTGAACTCACAGAGATCCAGACAGATTCCTGCCTGCCAAATGATAGGATTAAAAGCAGGTACTACCATTGCCTGACGTCTGTCTAATATAATGGCTGGCTTTTTCCTCTGATCTCCAGACAAGCTTTATTTATTAGAGCACAAATAAAATATCACCACAATAATTGAGCGGTTATCTGAGTGTGGTTTGCAGGGCATGGTATTGTGTTTTGTTAGGCTCAAAAATAAATCCTGTGCCTGTCTTTCCTGAAGCTCTAATCTAGATAGAGATGGCATGGTTTTGTGTGAAAAATCTTTTCCTAGGGAGATACAACACACATCTATTCACCCCAGGTAGGGATCCCATGACAGATCAAAATATGGATACCACCAAAGTATAACTTGGTGAATTAATGAATTTTATTGGGATTACTTATAGGAGCAGAAATGATTCAAAGATAGCTGCTTCACCAAGCCCCACCCCAGTGTGAGTGACAGCTCACAAAAGCTGGGAAACCTGGAGCACACTGCCCAGCCTGCAGGCAGCTCAGGAGGTTGGAGAGTGTCCTTTCCAAGTAACTGGTCTAAACCTCTTCCAGGAAGCTTAGCTGGTTTCTGCTTCTTCCAGGCAGCTGGTCTGGTCTCAGAGTCTTTGCAGCTTTCTACTTTGAGAGTCTTTACACTTCACTTCCTTTCATCCGAGAGGAACACTCAGCTTTTATTGTTTGCTCTATCAGGGAGGGGCCTAGTGAATCTGGTCAGTTTCTGAGACTTCCTGAAGCTATTTTGAGTTGTTTACCTTCCTGCTTAAGGAGCTTCCTGTAGGATGAACTGTTTCAATCCTCTAGGAAACTTACACAACACATGGGTACAGTTGATTATAATATAACATAAAAGGAAAGGGGAGATTACTTCCAGCTGAAGAATTTTAGAGGACATTGTGTGGGCACAATAACTAAGTCATTATAGAACAGCCCTGTGAATTCTTTAATAGAATATGTAGAAATTGCTTTTAGGACACAGATGAAAATGCCTACTTGCCAATATGAATCAGCACAGTTAAAGTTTGGGTTGGGTCTTAAAGGTCTGTTAGGGATGTACTTAATACACTGTGCATAACTTTTGGAAAGAACTTAGTTACGATGTGTGCCTGTATAGGTGTGTCTGTGTACCTGATGGTGCTACAACATACCTTGAGATTGAAATTTAGATATGGAAGTGGCAGTAATCAGTTACGTTAGAACCAAATTATAAAGGACATTTCCTACATTATGAAGGATAGAGGAGTACGTTTGGGCTTTTGAGGGGGTGAGGGTGGACATGGCTTTGTGTTAGGACAGATCATCCTTTATACCGCAGGCTGGCCTAGAACCTTATAATATTCCGTCTTCATTTCCCCAGTGTTGAAATAACAGAGACCTGAGCTGTTGCTACACCCACCAGAGGTGGTTTTCTGGTTTGGTTTCCTTTTGGTTTTGTGGTAATGTTATTTTTGAGTTTTAAGACAGTTTCTCTGTGTATTGTACTGTGCCCAGAACTACCACAGAAGGTGTTTATTATTATTGATTTTAAGGTGTGTGTACACAAAACATCATGGGTGCCCAAGGAAGCCAGGAGAGGGCATCAGACCCCCTAGAACTGGAGTTATGGATGGTTGTGAGCTGCCATGTACATGCAGTGCGCTGAATCCAGAGTCTTCTGTGTAGTAAGGGCTTAATCAGCTGAGCCATCTCAGCTCTTACATTAAGGAGTTTTAACTTGGTTTATAAGAAATGTAAAACTGGGAAAATTTTATAGTATTATAGTAGTGTAACATGCAGGCCAATGAGTGAAAGCTTATAAATAAACTATTTTATATATAGTTAGTTGTTTTTGTTTCTTAAATGACAAGTCATTTTCAGGAGAGCTGGATATCTACATGCAAAAGGATGAGTTTGGACATTTACCTTACATCATATGCAAAAAAATTAACTCAAAATGGATCCAAGTAAGAGGCTAAATAATTAGAAAATGTTAGAAGAAATATTTATAATATTGAGTTTTTGCAGTGATTTCAGTAATACCAAAATTATATCTACTCATCGGCAGCAATTTTAAAAGACTCTTAAGTTAACTTAGTTAAAATGAACAACTCATCCCTCTCCTAGGACATTAACAAGAAACCCACCAAAGGGTAGAGAATATTTTGTGAATCATTCATGTTCGTTCAGTTGATAAGAGTGCTTGCTAGGCCTACATAGAGCTCTGGGGTCAGTCCTCCATTGCATAAAATGCAAACAGTGGCACAGACGTGTGGCAGTGGCATCAGAACATTCAGGAGGTAAGGGCAAGAGAATCAAGACATTCAGGGTCATCCATAGGTCAAGGTCATCATAGACTCTGAGTCCTGTTTCAAAGCAAAATGGTTTATCATATATCTAATAAGTGATTTATGTACAGAATACATGGAGACCTGCATTTCCACAACAGAAGGATAATTCATTGGTGAAGCGGGCTGCAGAGATGAGATGGCTCAGCAGTTAAAAGCACTTGTTCTTACAGAGGACCTGGGTTCAGTTTCCAGGACCCACATGGTGGTTCACTATCGTCTGTGTATAGTTCTAGGTGACCTGACACCCTCCTGGCCTCAGCAGGCACTAAGCACACACAGATATACATATATGTATGTGCATATATGTATATATGCATGCAAACCCTCATACACATAAAAATAAATAATAGGTGAAGGGCCTGAAGAGACATTCAAAAAAGATGTACCAGTAGCCCACAGCATTCTAATCATCAGGTAAATGCAAATCTAAACCTTAGTAATGACATTAGCTACTGGCAAAAAAAAAAAAAAAAAAAAGAAAAGAAAAGAAAATAAGTGTTAACTTTCACAGTCTTTTACTTGTCCACTGGTGGTAGGAATGTAAAATGAGGCAACAGCTTTGCAGACCGTATGGGTGGTCTCAGGAAAAAAGGTTTCTTAGTATATATATATCTGAAAGAATTGAAAGCAGGGTGTCAAAGAGATGTGGACATCTGTAGGCTGAGCAGCAGTCTGGTGAACAGCATTCCTCCACGGTCTCTGCTTCAGTTCCTTCAGGCTCCTGCCCTGGCTTCCCCTAGACCAGTGGTTCTCACCTGGTGGGTCAAGACCCCTAACCCATTGGAAAACACAGATTTACATTGCAATTCATAACAGTAGCAAAATGACAATTATAAAGTAGCAATGAAATAATCGTATGGTTGGGGGTCACCACACCATGAGGAACTGTATTATTAATGGGTTGCAGCATTAGGAAGATTGAGAAGCACTCTCTAGATGATGGACTGTTACCTGGAAGTATCAGCTGAGATAAACCCTTTCCTCTCCAAGTTGTTTCTGGCTGGTGTTTTAGCACAGTAACAGAAAGCGAATTAGGAAAGGAGTACTAATCCATGAGCTGATGTTCTGGACTGAATGAAATTGAGAACACTAGCGGAGCGCCAGCATTCATCTTTCTCTGCTTCATGACTTACTGTGATCAGCCACTTCATGCTCCCACTGTCACACCTTCTCTGCTGTGTTGGGTTGATTATATTCCCTCAGATCCTGAGCCAGAACGAACCTTTTGTTCCTTAAGTTGCTTTTGTGAGGTATTTATTAGAGCCAATGAGAAAGGTAACAATACAATGACTGACTGATCATCCGGTTTTAGTTCTCTTTCTTTTGTATAGCCAGAGCAGTAGCTGGGGCTTGATCCTGCCTTTATGGTCTGTCTAACTTTCAGAGTCTATCTCCAAAGACCATAGAACAGTGGTTCTCAACCTTCCTAATGCTGTGACCCTTTAATACAGTCCCGCATGTTGTGGTGATGACCCAACCTTACAATTGTGTCATTGCTACTTCATAACTGTAATTTTGCTGCTGTTAGGAATTGTGGTGTAAATATCTGATATGTGATCCCCCCGCAAGGGTCATGACCCACGGGCTGAGAGCCACTGCTGCAGAGTGCTTTCACCATTTTATTTATTTGTTTGTTTGTTTTTATTTCAAGTGTTTGAGGGTTTCTCCTGCATATGTCTGTGCACCACATGCATGCAGGCCTGAAGAGGTCAGAAGAGGGCATCCGATCCCCTGGAACTGAAGTTACAGGTGTTGTGAGCCACCGTGTGGGTGCTGGGAACTGAACCGGGGTACTCTGGAAGAGCAGCCAGTACTCTTACCTGCTGAGCTGTCTCTCGAGCGTGTTTTCGCCTTAATACCTCACAACTGGAATTAAATTTCTACAATATAAGTGGGAACATTCAAACTATAGCAGTGAAGTTCCAGAATAGTCATGTTCATTGAGACAAATTAAGTAGAGGTTATCAGCATGAGGACATGGAGGATTAAAGGATTTAAATTTGGAATGAAAATGTTCTAGAAATGGATAGTAGTGGTGGTTGTATAGCATTATAAAGGTGGGGATTGCCTCTGAATTGTTACGCTTAAAATAGTTGAACAAAGCTGGGTGGTGCTGTCACATACCTTTAGTCCAGCGCTCAGGAGGCAGAGGTGGGGCATTTCTGTGAGTTTGAGGCCAGCCTGTTCTACAGAGCGAGTTCCAGGACAGCCAAGGTTACACAGAGAAACCCTGTCTCAAAAAAAAAATGTTAAACTAGTGTACATACATACATACACCGTGTGTGTGTGTGTGTGTGTGTGTGTGCGCGCGCGCGCGCACACACTGAAAAAGGGTTACTAGAGACGATGCAGTTTAAGACAGTATTTTATATATAAATTATTATTTACATTCTTTCCTGTCTTTATACAAGACTCATTTTCTGGAATAAATGTGAATACTTTATTAGCTGGTCAGTGGAAATGAGTGTTGCCTGGGGGAAAAAGAAAACAGTTTGCATTTCACTAAGGTTGCTCCTGTCAACAGCCAATTTTGAGTTAATGTAGCTTAAATTAACTTAGCTATCACAAGCTTTGCTTCATTTTGGTTTTAGCATCTTAAACAATTTTTATTCTGTGTGTGTGTATGCACATGTAAGTGTGCGCGCATGAGGAGAACTTGCAGGAATTGTTTTTCTCCTTCTGCCCTGTGAGTCCAGGTGATCAAACTCAGATCGGCACCAACCTATTGAGGCATCTTGCTGACAGACCTTGCTATTCATAGTGTGACTGTAGGAATTAGACAGAGCTTTTACTAATTCCCTAGTCTTCCGTGTAAGCTCTATTTATATGGTGTGCATTTTAATAACATTCACTTTCATGTGTGTGTCCCCATAAAGCATGTTAGGGCATTTTCTTCTAACAATTTTAGCCTTGTTGAGTAAAAGTTTTCTCTTCTAAGTTTAAGTCTTAGAAAATGTTATAAACTTAATGGTTTAAAACTGTGATGTACCAGATATTAGCTAATTCATTAAGAGTAAGTAAAATTTAAAATTCAGTGACCTGGCTATAATAACTACATTTTGGGCGCTTAGTCACCGCATGTAGCAGGTTTGTGCAATGTTGTTACGTGGTGCAGGCAAGGAACAGTTCATCTCTGTAGGAAACTTGGTTGGTATGAATGACTCCAGCAAGTCACTTCAGTTTTCATCTCCATATACACAGATAATTGCCATGGGAGTACGTGGACTACATTAATTAGGACAAAGTACTTAAGAATAGTAGTTAGCACATGACATTATTATACTGTTAACGGAACCCCCTCCTTTCTCAGAACTACTGGTAATTTTCAGTTACCAATTTGTGAGATACTAGATTACATCAAATTGGAATTTGCAGTGTTTTTAATTAGCTTTGGAGTTTTTATTGAAAATACTTTGTTTTCTTGTAGCGAGTTGAAGAATTTCTCAGCAAAGATATCAGTTATCTTGTTTCAAATAAAAAGGAAGCAAAATATGCACAAACATTGGGTCGAAATTCTCCTGTACCAAGTCCAGAATCTGCGTATACTGCAGAAACCACCTCACCTCATCCTAGCCATGATGGAAGTTCCTTTAAGTCTCCAGACAGAGTAAGTGTGCTCTACATGCTTTGAGACTCTAGAAAAGGGGATCTCATGGTTTCCTAGTTGTGAGACAAGCTCTCGCTGTAGCCCTCTGAGGCTAGTTTGGAACTCCCTACATAGCCCAGACTGACCTCAAAATTCTCAGCCCTCCGGCCTATCTCCCAGGTACTGAGACTATAGATGTTTACCCTCACCCCTGACTCTGGGCTTTCAGTAGCAGGCTTATAGCATGTAGATGGATTGGTTAGAATAAAGCAAAGCTCTGTGCTTTCTCACTGTTGATAACGTTGGCTGTCGTTTTGAAAGGTAATAATTTTTCCTTAATAATACAGTGTAGTCAAGTTGTGCCCTGACTCCTAAAGTGTACTTGTACTTTAGGGGGTAACTTTTACTTTTAGAATACTTTACAATGAAAGTTAATAGCTAGTATTCTTTTGAAGAAAAAATAGAAACATAAAATTTTCAAAGTAGAGAAAAGCAAATCGACCAGTTCCAGCTTACTGCCAATTTCACACTCTCAATTTGGGCATAATTTTACACATCCAGGGCTTGGTGGGAAAATCACAATATTTTGTGACGGATAGAAAATGTGTGTGTGATGAGATAGGTTAAAATCCAGGCTAAAAAGGTACTGGCGGTAAATCCCTGTCAATTCATTGCCGTGAAGTTGGAAGACAAAAGGAAGGACAAACTGATTGATTGAAATACTTAGAGAAGAGAGTGAGAGATAAAACACTTAATGGATCTAAATTGTTAGGTTGACATGTAATTAAGTGGCCACGCCTTCCTTATCTGTGATAGCCTTATGGAGAGAAAAAGGAAACAGGAGTTACATCGGAGATCGCTTGGGAAGAGAAGACGGCGGGCTTGTGCGTTAGTGCTCTTTGGGGAGAAGGTCGTGTACCAGCAACAAGCTCTCGATTTGTTCATAGCCTTTCAGCAACTTTCCATGCTGTCTTAGTTTAAAAGTGAGGTAGTTTATAAGAAGTTGTGTATCAAGTTTATTTTTCTTGACTCTTCAGTCAATGCAGAACTAAGCCAGGCCTGCTATCCCCGCTCCTGGGACTGTGAAGCAAGAGGATTGCAGTTTCAGGGCCAGCCTGGGCGACTTAGTGAGAGCACATCTAAAGTTACTTACGGTGTTAGAAGCACTGGAGACAGAGCTCGGTTGTAGGGTGGCTGCTAGAATGTATCACCAAAAAGGAAAGACTAAAATCTAAAATGTTAACCTGACAATTGTAGATTTAAAATTGCAGTGGATACTAGCTATTTTCATCTTTGTTACATTTACTAAACAGTTGACCCTCTGGGATCTCATTCAGTTTCTTTTTGTTCTTGGTGTGTTTTGTTGTTTTCTCCACTAGAAAAAAAGAAAAAGAGGAAAAGGAATTTTTTTACTAATCTGTCTTACCAAGAGAATAATGAAGTCACTTTTGACCATGTATTTGCTGTGTTCCTAGCCATTGGGGCTTGATATAAACAAAATTTACCTACTTTAATGATTTCCTCTTTCTAGCCCTTTCTGTAACTGTTTACGTTTGTCATCTTGGTCTTTGTGCAGGTGTGTCTGAGCCGAGGAAAGTTGTTAGCTGAGAAAGCTGTCAAGGATCATGTGAGTAGGAACTTGAAGTTCACAGTGTGTGGTGCAGCTAGAGCTCATTGGGATGGGGCTGGTCTAGCATACATTCGGTCCTAGGATCCACCCCAGCTCTTCATAAGCCAGGCAGAGCAGCATTAGGGAAGCCAGCCAGGGCAGAAGACCCTGTCATGCAGAGACAGGCAGGGAAAACACTTGCAGTGCATATTCTACGTCTTGATTGTCTGATTTGCTGAGACAGAGTCTCATGTAGTTCAGGCTGGCCTCAGATTTGCTTGACTTCCAAGTGCTGACATTATAGATAGGTATTACCACACCCAGCTATATTTTATTAAAAATTTAACTGTAGGCTGGGTAGATGTCTCAGTGGGTAAAGCCAAGACTACTGACCTTAGTTTGATACCCAGGATCCAAATGGTGGAAGGGAAGAACTGACTCGTGCAGATTGCCCTCTGATCTCTAGGTGTGCACTGTGATGTGTGCACCCACACACATACACAAAGACATGAACACATGGAAAATAAGTAAATGTAATAAATTATTTGACTTGGACTGGCCGTAAAGTTAGTAAAAAAAAGCCTGCCATGAACGCATGAACTAAATCTGGATGCCCAGAATCCACATAAAAAGTAAAAAGCCAGGCATGGCAGCAGGTGCCTCGAATCCCCAGCCTTGGAGTTTTTTTGGCGGTTGGGTGGGGCTGGTGGGTCCCTAAAGCTAATTGACTAGCCAGCCTAGCTGAATTAGTATGAGAGACCAGCTCCGACCTGTTGAAGGGTTCTTGTGGGGAGGAGAGAAGAATGAGGAAGTGTCAGATAGGAAGATAGATGAGATGACAAGAAAGAGACACAGGATAGCTTCGGGAGGGCCCTGGGTCAGTACCCAGTCTCTCTGAGATTTATTCTAATGGGCTTTTTATACACTACCAAGGGAAGAGGCAAAAGACCTCCCCGTTTCAAGATCAAAGCACAACATACAGCCAAGTGTAGACCCCTCAAAACACCTGGTAACCACACCCCTGACCAAATCATCCCATTATGCAGCCCTGCTGAGCAAAGCAAGCTCCGATTCTCTGACCTTGAATAAGGCCTTACTAGGGAGCTTCTGTGGGCCCCTACAAATTAGTGACTTTCAGGTTCAACAAGTGACCCTGTCTAAAAAATTAAAAGTGGAGAGTGATTGAAAAAAGACACCTGACGTTGACCTCAGGCCTCTGCATGCCACACAGACATGTACACACCACACACAGAATTTTTAATTAAAGTGCAGATGTTCTAGAGCTGTCCTTTAGTTTTTAATGAGAAAAGCTTAAATCAAGGCATCATCTCAGTCGGTCCAAAGCAGAAGCTACTTTTCCTGCAGAAACATCCCCATCTTGTGGCCATCTGAAATATTAGTGTTAAGCCAGGTAGGCATATTGGGCATGCCTTTATTCCTGGCACTTGAGAGGTGGATTTTTGAGTTCCCGGCAAGCCAGGGCTACAAAGGGAGACATAGGAATCTATTAATTGGGATTGATTTAAGAATGCCAAAATATAAAACAAAGTCCTCATTACTGTTGTCATTCTTTAGGGACACTTATGCATAAGCTCTTCAGTGGTTTAGCATTTATATAGCTTTTTTAAAGTAATTTTTAGACCAACTTAGTTTTTTATTGTTTTACAGGATTTTATTCCTGCTAATAGTATATTATCAAATGCCTTATCATGGGGAGTGAAGATTCTTCATATTGATGGTAAGGATCTTTTGACAATATTTGTTGTCTGTCTCTTAGTTTAACTTTACATAGTAAAAGTTTTGATAGTAGAGGTACCTCCAATGGCAAACTGTTAACCTAAGCTTACTGCCACTTAAGATATCATTGTTTAACTCCAAAGGTAAAATTGCTAATCCTCGGTCCTTCTTTCAATAAAGACATTAGATACTACATTGAACAGAAGAAGAAAGAGTTATGTACATTCAAGAAATCAAGTACTTCTGTGAGGGATACGGTATGTTGTTTTCTTTATTTTTAAAGCACTGTTCAAAGTGATAGCTTAGTTTTTTATTTATATATCTATGAGTAATTTCCTAATAAGTCAAAAAATACTTTGTCAAAATATTTTTTGGGTAAGCCTATGTAATGTTTGTGTATCATTTGACTTGAAACTTACATTCATGAAGCAAAAATTATTTCTGGAGCAATGACGTACATTCTTTCATCTTTTTTTATTGCTGTTGTTTGTTAATAGATATTTTTGTTTGTTTATTCTGTGGAAAGATGCTCAGATTAACCTATATGTAAGAAAATTCAAATACACATTTCATTTGCTCTGAATGGCAGTCTATCACAGTCGTGTGCCGTCTAGCCAGTTGGTCTGGTGTAAGGCCTTTAGTGCCGGTTCTGCGCAGTAGCTGTCCTCGTGTTCTGCTGGCGGTGTTGGCGGCCTCTGCTTTCTCTCTGGAGTCTCTGTACAGAGTCACCCTTTTTCTATCCTTTCGACTGTTGATCTCACATTCCGTCTGTCTACTCTTCAGTCTTCATAGTCCATCTTCTCAGTGTTTCACAGATGTCTACTCCTGTACTCCTTCCTTATTTTCAACTGAAAAGGTATGAAACGCCTAAGCAGTTTACCAGATCCTTTTGATACCTTTGAAAGCCAGCTGTGTTGGTTTTCCTGATGTTGTCCATCTCTTCCTTGAACTCTGTTCATCTCTTCACTTCTTCCTGCTTTCTCTTATTCCTCAGACCATTCTTATGTGGTTTGCTTTTGTATCATTCAATCCTTAAATAGCTTGGATATAAAGAAAATGAAGTTAATAGAGTAAATAAAAAGTGATGGAGACAAACGTAGCTTGGTAATTTGGGTTATTTTATGTAGTGTGATAGGCATCTTAACACTTTGCACAACTCCAGTAACACTAAGGACTTGTATCTGAGGTTCTGTTAGTTTTGATTTTCCTGTTTTGTTTTGTTTTTTGATTCCCACCCCTTCGTTCCAGTTGGTTACTCATTATCTCTGTGTTGACTGGCACTTCACTTTGTCGTTTGCATTCTGGTGTTGAGTCCCCACAGTATCATGAGTGCCATACTTTTCAGTTCTACAGTTTCTGTTGGGGTATGTGTGTAAGCTTTTATGTATCAGGTAAGTTTTGAGTACGCACAAGATACTGGCAGTGTTTTGCAGATTTCATGGCTATTATAATAGTTAGGCAAAGCTGGTTTTGGTTTTGCTTTGCTATTTTTGTTGTTCTTTGTTTTGTTTGTTTTTCTCAAGACAGGGTCTCTCTATGTAGTTCTAGCTGTCCTGGAACTCATTGTGTAGATCAGACTGGCCTCGAACTCACAGAAATCCACCTGCCTTTGCCTCCCGAGTGCTGGGATTAAAGTGTGTGCCATTGTGCCCGGCATTACTGTTGTTTTAACAGATATATCCATCCACTTTTTATTCTGTCTTAATTTTGTGATTATGAGGTCATTCTAATTTGTTGCAGTTTTTCAAAGACTTGCATGCAGCCTTGGGGTTTTCTTACACACATACTGCTCACAGGGTTAGTCTGAGATCTGGTCAGTGATTCAAATCTTAGTTCCACTTCCAAAGCCCTTTTTGTCTTGTACTTTGGATCTATTGATAGCATGTGCAAAGTTGAGTTATGCCCAGCACATGTGTGGATTTACACAAGCAATTGGGGGTGCCCCTTTCCAGCCTGCTCCTTGAATCCTCTGTTCAAAGGTCCCTTTGCCAGCTCCTGTAATAAGAAATTGGGCATTTCTCATACTGCCTACGCTACTGCCCATACTGCATTTACACCCTCGGGACAACTGGAAGAAACAATTCAGAGGCTTCTTTGGGCTCCTGGAGTCTCTTTTGCTTTTTCTCTGGTGAGAAAGATGAAGTTAGTGTAATTTTTGAGTCATTTACTCAGACACCTTCATGACTGAAAGTCCAAGTTTAACACCAGCTTCGCAATCTACTTACTCCTTAAATTTTTTAGATACCTACCCAGTTGCTTATTGAATGCTGTCTAGAGTTTAGTTATAAGTGGATTATAAGTATTTGCTTCATATAGGTCTCAACTGTTAACTGTACCTTTTCTTATTAAATCATGTTGAAGGCTAAAACTTAATCTAGAATGCAAGGGATAAAGATACAGTCAGGACTGTGAGGCCCATGTTCAATACCAGCACCACAATAAAGAATGCAAAATAGGACTGACTTCTATATAGATAATCAAGATCTTTAGTTCTTGAGTGTTGTTCAGTTTATTTGATTGAATTGATTTTAAGAAACAAGATTTTCCCCCTTGAACAATAACCATGTACTTTGTGTACAGTATTTTCCCTGTGGATTTTTCTCTTGAAGGTATGGAACAGTTGTCTACAGTTATTGTATTTTCACTGCATCTTTTCTTTTTTTTTTTTTTTTTTTAAGGGAAAAAAAGCTGGTACTGGAATACAGAAGGCAAGAAGTAAGTATTCTGATACAATGTTTAATTTTCTTTTAGAGAGCAGAAAAAAATTACATGAAGACTGTAGCCTGGGACTCTTAATTCAGTGGTAGAGTACTTATTCAGATGCATGATGCCCTAGATTAAATTTCCAGGGTATCCAAATATATATATATATACTTAGAAAGATTCTCTAAGTTAGCAAATAGTGCTTTAAATGACTTATTCAAGGATTTCTTAGTAATTTTTAGAACATGGAACTCTACAGCAGTCTGATGGCACTACCCTACCCCGTGTTAAGTTGTTGTTGTTGTTGTTTTTAAGCTATTTGTTTTATTATTTTGTGGGAAGGGGTTATGTGTACATTAGTACAAGTACCCAAAGAAGCCAGAAGAGGTTGGTAGATCTTGGAGCTGGAGTCACAGGCAGTTGAGTCTCGCCTAATGTAGGTGCAGGGAACTGCACTCCTCTGGTCCTCTACAAGAGCATTATGTGATCTTCACTGCTGAACTCTCTCTCCAGCACCCAAATTAATTTTTGTTTTTGTTTTTTTGAGACAGGGTTCCTCTGTAGTTTTGGTGCCTGTCCTGGATCTCCCTCTGTAGACCAGGCTGGCCTCAAACTCACAGAGATCCACCTGGCTGTGCCTCCTGAGTGCTGGGATTAAAGCCATGCACCACCACCGCCTGGCCCCAAGTTAATATTTTCAAAAACATTTTTTAAAGCTCAGTAGAGTCCCAGAAGAAGCAATTGTTCAAACCCATTCACTGTGATGAGCATAAAACAGTACATTGAGGTTTTACAGTGTGAAAATATCAGCACCATTCAGTGTAAGAATCTTGTGTGGCTGGTTATGATGGCACATGTCTAATCCCAACATTGCAGAGATTGAAGCTGGAGTATTCAAAGTTCCTGCCCAGCCTGGGCTGCAGTAGAGAGATTCTGTCTTCTCAGATATGACAGATCTGGTATATGGGGGGGGGGTGATATTGGAAAATATTTTACCTTAGGCCTACACCTTTCAATTCTATAGGTTTTAGAAGACTTTGAGGGGATTTTACCCACAGTAGAGTCTTTAAGTACCCATCTGAAAGTTCTAATGATATTTTTCTTCTCAAGCAGGGAGACTCAAAAAGCCTTTTTTAAAGGTTGAAGATGTGAACCGGTAAGTGTCAAAGTCCAGTGTGTGGGAAATTGAGTTGGTATTACAGAGAAAATCTCATTAGACCTATTTCCATTAATATGTTTACTTCCTTTATATGACAGTGTTGTGCCTAGAGCATTAATTATCTTATGTTCACGGGTTGAATTTAGCTTCATCCTATGTAGATTTAAATTCACAGTATTTGCTGTAGACTAATCATAAAATCATCTCTTTTTTGGTATTTTAAATAATCATTCTGGCTAAATTCAGTGTCATATTAGTTTGAACAATTACTAAAGATTTCCCCTATAATTGTGAAAAATTATAGATACTACTTGGAAATACAAAAGCTAAATATGACATTTACTATGATAGCTTTCCAAACTCTTTTGTTTTCTAAGATAATCTTAAATCAACAGGTAAGTTAGTTTGGTATGTTAGAAAAGTTGGGTTAATTTCTCTTAGCTCTCTAGTTACTTCTTTGGCCAAGTATAGCTCATTATGTCAGGTGTTCACTGAAGTGATTACAGTGTTGAAAGCTTCCTTTTAAAACTGTTATGGGGCTGGAGAGATGGCTCAGTGGTTAAGAATGCTGGCTCTTCTTTCAGATCATGTGAGTTTAATTCCCAGCATGTGTGTTGAGTGGTTTATAATCACCTGCAACTACAGCTCTCGAGGATCTTGACGCCCTCTTCCCGTGTCCTTGGCACCCGACATACATGTATACACAAATAAATAATACAATCTTTAAGATACATGAAGTTTTTAAATGTGTTACTGTGAGGAAAAATTGCAATTTAAAATTAGGCCTTGCCAAGGTTTGATGGTAATCTAACATGCTTGTAACCTCAGGAGGATCTCAAGTTCGAGTCCATCCCAAGCAGCGTAGCAAGATCCTGTCACAAAATTTGGTAATGGGTCAGACATCCTATAATCGTAGACTGCACTAGAAGATTTAACAGTGTGGGTAATTCCACCTTAGCATTTGGGGCTGGAGAAAAGATGACTCAGTGGTTAAAAGCACTGGCTGTTCTTCCAGAGAACCAGTGTTCAATTCCCAGCACCCACAGGGCAGCTAGCAATTGTCTGTAACTCCAGACCCTGGGAATCTGATGCATTTTGCTGGCTTCTGTGGACACTGCATACATATCATGATGCACAGATATACATTCTGGCAAATACCTATACACATACAAATAAATAAAAATTAAATAGATTCATAATAAAGAAGCCTGGCAGTGGTGGTGCACACCTTTGATCCCAGTGCTAGAAAGGTAGAGGCAGGGGAATCTCTGCATTTGAGGCCAGTCTGGTCTATAGAGCTAGTTCCAGGACAGTCAGGGCTACACAGTGAGACCCGATCTTTTTTTTTTTTTTTTGTAAATTTATTTTACAACATCATTTAGTTCAACATAATAGCCACAGAGTCCCCTGTTCTCCCACTCTCGCCCCCTTCCCCCTCCCCCCACCCCACCCCCCATTCCCACCTCCTCCAGATCAAGAGACCCGATCTTTTAAAAAAAATAAAAAAAAAAACAAAAAATAATAATGATGATAAAGACAGAAAGCAGGCGGATGAAGGCACAGGCAGCAAGCAGATGAGCAGTGTCCTTCATGGCTTCTACTTCAGCTTTCGCCACCAGGTTCCTGCCCTGAGTTCAGCTCTGTCTTCTTTTCAGGATGGCCTGTGATTAGAGCATGGAGGCAGAAATAACTCTTTCCTCTTCGAGTTGCTTTTGGTCATAATGTTTTATCATAGCGATAGAAACCCTAACTAAGACAGCAATATAAAGATTAACCCAATAAGTGGAAGAAGGCAAGTCATATATTTATAGAGTTATTATCGAGAATTATCCCTACAGTTCAAAAGGAAAAAAAAAATAGTTGAGAAATGAAAATCCATATCACAGTGAGACTTCTTTAGTTCCATTAGGAGAGTTCCATATGTATCTGAGAAGCATAGAATAGCCAAAAGGTATAAGCAACCCCTGCCCATCAATCAGCAAATGTATGGATAAATGAGGTATGGAAGATACATGTGCCTGTGTATTCTGACAGTGGAATGTTTTAAAGAGATTGAAATTCTGACATGCCACAACATGGATGAACCACATCATCCTAAGAGAAATATGAAGGAAAAAATACTGTATTATCCCATGTACATAAAGCATCTGGAGTATTCAGATTCAATCCCTGGTGGTTGTTAAAGGGCTAGAGGGAAATAGTTATTGTTCAGTGAGTAGGGTTCTTGCTTTTGCAAGGTAAGCCTATAGAAGATAGGTAGTGCTTTCACAACTTAATGCTTAATGTGACTAAATGTACGTTTCAAGTAGTATCTAGAACAGTGGTTCTCAACCTGTGGGTTGTGGTGAGGGGGTCAAATGACCCCTTTCATGGGGGTCGTCTACGACCATTGGAAAACAGATATTTACATGACAGTTCATAATAGTAGTGAAATTGCAATTATAAAACAACAACAAAAATAGTTTTATGGTTGGGGATCACCACAACATGAGGAACGCTATTAAAGGACTGTAGCATTAGCAAGGTTGAAAACCACTAATGTTAGATTAGGAGGGTATACTGATTCCAGAATTTAATGCTTAAGTGACTAAACTGTACAGTTTCAAATAGTTAAGGTGGAAGGTGTTTTGGTATGTTTTAAATTGCGATTTTTGAGTGGGGAGGATCTGGGAGATGAGGGAGGGGGAAACGATGATCAGAATATTGTGTGAAAAAATATTTTTAATTTAAAAAAGTGTTTTTTAAATGTTAAAGGAGCAGGCCTACAAGCCAGGTGGCGGCGGCAGCAGTGGTGGCACACACCTTTAATCCCAGCACTCAGGAGGCAGAGCCAGGCGGATCTCTGAGTTCAGGGCCAGCTTGGTTGAATTCCAAGACAGCCAGGGCTACACAGAGAACCCCTGTCTCAAAAAACCAAAAAGAAGAAAAGAACAGGCCTACAAATTGATTGTTTGAAAGGAAGATGACCCCTACCAAGTCTCTATTGTTTATTTCAGATTGGGGTGAATTACATGATTTTGAAATGCAAGGCTTTAAACCTCCCTTTGATTCTAGAGAAACTCACATATTTGTCTTTACTCCTTTAGGTCTTACAGGCCATTTTACCTTCAGCTGACCAGTATGCCTTCTATAAACTACTCTACTCAGAAGCCTTGCAGCCCTTTTGATGGAGATAAGCCATCTAACATCCAAAAGCAGGCTCAGCCTAAACTCAGGTTGGTTTGAAAGTTTATTTTTAGAAGGAATGCTCTTCAGATTCTCACTATTGCCAGTTCTTCATGAACACTTGGGGTATCGTACTTGATGCCGTGGTACTAGTATGTGTACTTGTTTTCCTGTGTATGTTTTTAATAACTCTATGCTAGGTTTAGTCTTATTTTAAGTGCATTATTTAGAAATTCTCAATGAGAGTGGTGCTCCAGTAATGAAACCTGTTTCTCTTGACCATTTGAACTGTTCTTCAGAATATTTATTGCATTTTTTTTTAATATTTCTTGAAATGCAGTTAAAGGTCTTTGCTCTTACAAGTCTCTGATTATGGCAGATTCTGCATATGATTGTTTAAGAAAGTAATTTTTAAATTAATCATTGAGTTTAGCAGTTAATTTTGTTACCATGTATTTCAATCACTAGAATTACTACGGATGGCGATAAATGTGGTGGAACCCCAGTTCAACTCCAGTTGAAGGAAAAGAGAAAAAAAGGATATTGTGAATGTTGCTTACAGAAATACGAAGATCTCGAAACTGTAAATGTCATTTTACACTTGGGATTGGTGTTTCTAAAAGCCTAGATACATTCTTACATTTAAGTCTTACCTTACTATTCTGATGGTAGTTTGCAGCATGATAGTTACAAGTATATTTTATGGTAGGGATGGAACCTAGAACTCTACACATTATGGGCATGTGCATCAGCACTGCTACATCTTTGGCCGGAAGCACTTGAAGTTTTAAGAGCCCAAAGAAGGAAATCAACATTGAAAGAAATAGTTTTTATTCATTCAGTAGCTATATTGAGTACTTAGTATATAACTACAAGATAAAAATAACGAAATCTATGTAGACAGTATTAGGTCAGTTGCAAGGAGCATCAAAGCAGGAGTCAGATGTTGCTTTTTATTTAGACTTGGCAAAGAAATACCTAAGTGATGTCTAAGTAGAAATACAGAAAAGTTAGATAACCAGATTTCTCAATACTGACTGAAAATCATCCAGGGAAATGCCCAGAACTGGTTGATAGACTCAGAGTACAAGATGTACAAGTACCAAGCAGTGATGGGAGAAGTTCTTGAGGCACTTGAAGGATGAGACTGAGAAGATGGACATGATTCTGAATTGAGAGATGGTGGATAAGTGAAAGTTATGTATTTTGGTCTGAGCAATTATAAAAGAAAAGACTTGCAAGAGCGTACTAGATGAAGGTAGTTTTTAAAAATGAGGACTATTGGGGTTTGTAAACTGATAAAAAATAAGAACTTTGCAATCACTGGCAATCTGTCTATGTGCCCTTAGAGTTTAGTGCATAGCAAGTGCTTCTTAATCTTAGCAGTTAATTTTTGAATTCTTAACTTTTAAAAGATAGATGTGGTGTTGCACAACTTAAACTTCTCTAGTTTCAAATACTCAGGAAGCTGAGGCAGGATGAATATTTGAGTGCATAATCTCTAGGACAACATAAACAACATAACAAGACCCGTATTGAAATATAAATATATATATATATATATCTTTTTGAATATATATATTATAAATAAATGTGCGTGTGTGTGTGTGTGTGTGTGTGTATATATACACACACAGGGTTTTAGTGTTTTGTTTGGATTTAGTTGGAAATTTAGAGAATTAAGCCTGAAAAGACTGATTCATAAAGCATCCCTGACTTCATCTTTTAAATTAGAGTTTGTTTTGTAACCCAAAATATAGTAATACTTACCAGGGGTTTTGCTTTGTTTTACTTATATAATAAAGGAGAAAATACAGTTTAAAATTGCATTGACTCAGAAGCTAAACTATCTCCAATTTTTCCCTGTTCTTTCTGATTTTTGAAACTAAGGTTATTGGTTGGTCTGTAATTACTTGGCATTGGGAGAATAGAATAATCTAGAATGTTTGTTTTTCTTAATCTTTGAGGTTCTAATGTGATATTCAGAAAATGTAAGAGTAGTATGAAAGTTGTCCACCGGTTGCTACAAAGAAAATAAATTTCAAAGTAGATGTGATAATGAAATTTAAGATCATGACTTTGATAGGGTGTTTTGTTTTGTTGTTTGTTTGTTTTTTAAATTTAAACTAAAGCTGAGTTAGGTCACTGTTGTTTGTAATCATAGCACTTTGGAGGCATGGGATGAAGAAAGGGTCTTGGGTTTGAGACCAATTTGGGCTACATAGTGAGATCTTTGAAAAGGAAAAAAATATGTTGTTTTTGAAACTTGAGTTTCACGATGATTCTACACATGCCAAGAGACTGAGTTAGGAGATATTTTTGAGGACTTGGGAGATGGCTTAGTCAGTGATGTGCTTATGAAAGAACTAAGATTGATCCCCAAAACCCACATAAAACCCTAGGCATGATGGTGTGCATGCTTAGTCCCCATGCTGGGGCAGAGACAGGGTAGTTCTGGGGCTTGCTGGTCTACCATCTACTTTCCTTGATGAAGAGTTCCAGGTAGACAGCCCCTGAGAAAGGAATGAGAAACAAGGTTAGCCTCTGGCCTGTACACAAATATTTTTGTGTACTAGAGGTAAAGCAGACATTCCCCACCTTTTCTAGCTTGTGTAGCCAGCATAGGAAGTAGGTTTATATCTATTTGCAAGTGTGGTGAGTTATTTTTTTTACTTCTCCCCCTCACCCCAAACAAGGTTTCTCTGTATAACAGCCCTCGCTGTCATGGAATTTGCTTTGTAGACTCGGCCAGCCTTGAACTCCCCTTTCCCTCCCCAATGCCGGGATTAAAGGCATGCACCACCACTCCCAGCTTTATATTTATACCTCTTAAAATAAACTTTATTATTTAAAAAAAACTATGCAAGTAAATATAAACATCATACACTAAAATTAAGTGGACTCAGAGTCTATACAATTCAGTGAAATTCTATACAGTTAAATTAGGCATTCGGATTGAAAATTGTGGAGCTTCATACTAAATTTAACACTTTCAGTATCAAATATATTTTAGCCACCAAATGAATGGACTTAGAATGTATAATTTTAAGCAAGATCACACAATCTCAGAAAAAAAAACCATGTTCTTTCCATATGTGGAATTTATCCATTAATATATATAAACATGTAAACAAATATGAGTACAGTATAACATGTAGAAAAGAGAACAAACAAGAAAGGCTAACTACAAGGGGGTGAGGAAGGTCTGTCTTAATGCAGGTAATGGGCCTGAATTATGAAGGATGATACAAGCCTAATTGTTTTTCTAGTTCTAATTGTAGTTTGGAGAATCTTCAAGTTAAGTGGACTATATATAAAGCTCAATGGTATTAAATGATGAGAAAGGGATTAGGCAGTGTAGTCCAGTAGAAAGCATAGGCTTTGCACATGTGAGACTGTGGGTTCAGTTCCCAGACACAAAGCTAAAATTAAATAAGATTGCTTGACTTACAGTGTTAGAGAAGGCAAAGACAGCTGAGGCATTTAAATCAATACCTAAGTAATAAAAAAAACTAAGTGGATGTAGAGAGGAACTACATAAAATTGGAGTTTCACTTAAAATTAATAAGTGCTTCTTTTTCCTTCCCAGAATATAAATGAACTCAGTCTGAACTTTAAGATGGGATTTTTTTTTTTCTTCCAAAAGGGTTTCTCTGTAGCCCTAGCTGCCCTGGAATTAGCTCTGTGGACCAGGCTGGCCTCAAACTCAGAAATCTGCCTCTCCAATGCTGGGATTCAAGACGTGTGCCACCACACCCAGCTCTAGGCTTTAGATATACTGAATCAGCTAACAGACACCCAGCTCTAGGCTTTAGATATACTGAATCAGCTAACAGACAAATGGTAAAATTAGCCTGGTGATCTCACTCATTCAGAAAGAACTTTGTTTCCTTTGAGGTTTACACCATAAATTTGTTTGTATTTTATTTGACAGGGTCTCCCTGTGTAGCCTTGGCTGGTCTGGAACTCATGTTGACAGGTAGCCCTCCAGTTCATAGGCATCTACCTGCCTCTGGTTCCTAAATGCTAGGATATGTCCTACCATGCCCAGATTATTTTTATTTCTAATCACTTCTAAGATTGGAAAGTTCCTCTGTTATGATCAGTAGGTAAAGAGATAATCTGTTTGCTCATACTTGGATGTTTCTTCAACCATGAGTCTTTTTGTAATGTATATATTTTGTAGCATTTATCATAGGTTTGGGGTTTTAAGTTTTATTTTTACGTATTCGTGAGTATATGGCACATGTGTAGAATCTAGAAGAGGTCATTGTGTTACCAGGAACTGGACTAGAGGTGATTGTATGCTATTAGATTTGGATACTGGGAACCAAGTTCAAGTTGAGGAAGAGCAGTAAGTGCTTGTAACTGCTGAGACAGCTCTCCAGCCCTCTGGATTGTGTTTAAACTGTAACCTTCTAGACTATTACAGGTTTTAGATTTTTGTATATTAAGTTAAAAGACTTCATTTAATTCTATAAGCCCTACCTTGGTAATTATAAGCAGTAGTAGATGAAAAGATGTTTTATAAAATATTAGTATGTTACTGGATGCTAAAGGTAGTTCTTAACTTTTTGTCTTGAGAAAAGGTGTTTGTTTGTTTGTTTGTTTGTTTTTCTCTTTTTTTGGTTCTTTTTGAGACAGGGTTTCTCTGTGTAACATCCTTGGTTGTCCTGGAACTTTGTCGCTTTGTAGACCAGGCTGGCCTCAAACTCACAGAGATCATCTACCTGCCTTTACCTTCCCAGTGCTGGGATAAAAGGCATGCTCTCCCACTCCCAGCTGAGGAAAGGTCTTTCTAAAAATATCTAAATTAAAATATAAATACATCATTTCTCCCCTTTCCCCATTCATCCCAATTACTGCCACTTGCTGTCTCTCAAAATTCATGGACTCTCCTTAAAAATTGATTTCTTTATATATTCTCTTCAGTCCATAAAATGTTACTTGTATGGATACAGTATCAGGCTGGCTACCTTGTATAAGATAGCCAGTTGGTGTGCTCTTCCTGGAGAAGATACTTCTTCCACCCTCGGCATTCCTTAGTTGCTGCTGTACTTTGTCTGCAAAGGGTTGGGGACCCTGAGAGTTCTACCTTCTGTCTTAGTATGCTATCAGTGTTGTCCTCTTCAGCTCTTTGAGACTTCATGAGTGTGTTTTCCTGTCCTTTCCAGGAGATGCCGTCTCACAGCAGACTTCCTGTTCCTCTGGCTCTTACAATCTTTTGACCTCCTCTCCTGGGATGTTCTCTGGACACCACACAAGTTTAGTAAAGTGACGGTAGTCGCTGTCTGTCCCAGGCCGGCCTGAGGTTCACAGCTGCCCTCCCAAGTACAGTGATTGGAGACTGAGGCAGCACAGCTACATATCATTTGAGATATATGAATAGATAGATGATCTGACAGACAGACAGACAGAATTGATAAAGACATATATAATGAGAGGTTTTTTATTTGGTTTGGAATTGTTTGTTTTTTTTTATTTAATTGATATAATTATTGGCCACAATTTTATGATGCTTTTGTTTTGTTTTGTTTTAGCACCTTCTGAGTGAGAAACACAGAAACTTTGCGCAGAGTAACCAGTATCAAGTTGTTGATGATATTATATCTAAGTTAGTTTTTGATTTTGTGGAATATGAAAGAGACACACCAAAAAAGAAAAGGTAATTAATTTGCCAAAGTTCTACTTAGGTTGTTAAGCTATTTTATAAACTAAAAATTAATCTAAAGTTTATCTGCTCTTAGAAGGAATATAGCTTTTTTTAACATGACATAAATGTGGTTTAGAACTAATACCTTCTTCCCTTCTTTTTCCCTGCCACCAAAGGTACTTAGTCCCCCTCTGACATGCTTTTGAAAGGGAGTTCACAATTTTTATATTAAGGTCAGTGTAGAGTTGATATTTTAGGTTTTGTGAACTGAAGGAGCTCAGTGGCCTCTGCTCAGCTGTGTTACAGAACATGGCTATGTTGCAGCAAACATTCGTTGAGAAAATAAAGTGAAGACAAGATACTACCAGTAAGCGATTTGTCAGCCTCTGGTGTTAAACCATGGAACTTACTATACTCAGATTAAAAACGTTGATTACTAAGTAGGACATTGGCAATGCCATGAATACCATGCTGTTCAGTTTCCAGTGACTGCACACTGACAGTTTGGATCCTAATTAGATTATTCTCATAAATCTAAAATTTTAGAAATGCTTTTATATGGATGTGCTATAGAGTAGATAATTCAGTTTTCTATTTTTATCCCAATCTTAAGGCATAAAGATTAGAGATGTGATACTAAAATACAGCTTCTGAAAAGTGAGCAGGAAGTGTTCCATTTTTAGATTCTGGATTTCTGCAGTGCTCTCATGGTACTTTATGGCTGACTTACTAATGTGGCCATGTGGGGCTAACTAAAAACTTAAAATTTTCTGAAAGCTTCAGAAAGGTCCTGAACATAAGTTTTAAACTAGCCATTCCCTGATCATTTTATCACCACTACTTCTACTTTTCAGTCCATGTACATCTCTGAAGTACAGTGGGACTAGTGTTACCAACCATTTGTTGAAAGGAACTCTAGTCCCCATCTTGGTTTTGCTTTGCTTTTTAGGGATCAAATCTAGGGCCTCACAGATGAGGCACAAAAGGAATCTTAAAGAGTAAACCACATTTATAAGTAAAGGAAACCATTCTGGTTGTAGAGACAGGTGAATTTCGTGGTTTCTTGTCATAGATAATTCGAAGTGTGACTGGTGACCAGTTAACTTGTCATTCATTTGTACATAATTTGGGATTGTTCAAGAAATAGTAGTATCCCAAGTATTCTAAGATTCTACATGAAGAAGAGTTTTGGCTCAAATATTTGTGTGAAATTGAAGGACTACTTTGTTACCTTTAGAAATACAAAGATCTAGTTCATTTTGACATGAAATGTTTTAAATATAAATAGAAAATGTATGTTTCTGCTTTCAGTTTCTAATAATACTTTCTTTAAAAAAAAAAGAAAGAAAGAAAAGAAAACTAGTAAAATGTACATTAATAGGAACCAAAGCACTGAAGTGCTGACCTTTTCTCAGGATAACTACAAAGTCAGGGTCGGAGACAGATCCTGTCGTCTCCCTTTGGTTACATGATTCATGTTTTAGTTTCTCGTGACTACTTCAAGGTTCAGGATATTGGTTTCTCAGGGAGGGAGAAGAATGTGGATGGGAAATGGGTACACTAGAGTTTTCAGCTGTATGGAGGCAGTTTTGGTTTTTCACTTTTAAAACATCTGAAGTAAATGTTAAGATTTATCTTAAATCAGTTTCTTAAATAACTCAGATAGTTTTACTAATTTCTAACTCTGGGGTTTTTTTTGTTTATTTTGTTTTGTTTTCTTTATAAAGAATAAAATACAGCATCGGATCCCTTTCTTCTGTTTCTGCAAACGTCCTGAGAAACACTGAACCAAAGGAGAAGCTACAGTTGGAGCCCATTTTCCAGGACATGGGAGAAAGTAATGGGCAACTGCTCGAGCAGAATTTTCAGTATGAAGAAACCCAGCAACCTGAGCAAAGGCTTGTGTTTGCTTCAGAACCCATGTCCTACTGTTCAACTGGATTGAAAAGACTGGATGAGAAAACAGTGAGCAATTTCAATGCAAGTGAACCTGACCTAAAACAGAATTGTACACCGCTACCTCCATGTAAAAATGAAGAGGAAGGAATTCTTGATGCTTCTGAACATAAATTAATTATTAATAGAAATGATTCAGTAGAGAGGGGAGGTGACTCTCTGGGTGTGCCACAGTCATGTGTGCAAGTTTCTTATCTCAGTTCAGAAAATAGTACTCCCCAACCAAAATTAACTGCAGATACTACACATTCTTCAGCAAAACATCTACAGCATGATTCTGACCTGGTGACATTAAATACATCAAAAGAACACCTAACAGTGAAGGCTAGAACTCCATCCTGTAGTCCTCAGGAGCCTAATGAATGTGACACTGAGAATATGGATAATTTGCCTTGTGGTAAGATCCAGCGGAAAGTGAGACTATTGTTAGGGCAAAAGAAAAAAAATGTGGACCCAAGTGCTGAACTGGATAAGAAAAGAACTGAGTTTCTTCCTGCATGTGAAGACAGAACTTGTGGGTCACCAGTACAATCTCTCCTGGACCTCTTTCAGACAAGTGGAGAGAAATCAGAATTTTTGGGTTTTACAAGCTACACTGAAAACAGTGGAATGTGTGATGTTTTAGATATTTGGGAGGAAGAAAATTCAAGTAGTCTGCTGTCAACATTTTTCTCTTCCCCTTCAGCTTCTACATTTGTTGGATTTTAGTATTTAATGTGTTTTTCAGAAGTGACAGTTATAAAAATTCCTGAATTTTTTTATAAATATATATAATTCTTAGGAATTATGAGTTTTTGTTTTGTTTTGGCTTTGGTTTTTTGCCAGCTTTGTTTATGAAACCACATGTAAATATTAAGATGTTTGTAATTTTTTTTTTACAGAATTGAGTAGCTATTACAAATTATACAATAAAATTTGTGATTTATTTTATATACTATGGTCATAATTATTTCCTGAGAGTTGTAATGAGTATCATTTGCTTTATCACTGAAAATAATTTCAAGTGAGATTTTAAACATATCAAAAATTAAGCACTATACATTGTATACTATTAACCATTGCCATTAGCATAGATTTCCATGATTAACATATTATTGCCTAAAAACAAATTTCAGTTAAAAAGGGGAAAAAATATACTAATCGGTATATTTAGATTTTTGAAGTTACTAGAAACATTGAATATAGGCACTGACCCAGCTAGATTGTGCCAGGATCCTGACACTGCAAACTGAGGTTATTGTAGGGATTAAAACAATCTTAAAATTGTAAAGGAGAACTTACATCAATGTTAAGTGATGTGGTGAGTTGTTGGAATTGTTTTGAAATGCATGGGAAGAATAACATGATCTGGTACTTGACGGTAAAATAACTTGGAACAGGGAAAATTTAAGGTGAATTTCCTCTTACCTTTGAGTATTTTTGTATAAAAGTGAAATATTTACCACTAAGAACAATTTTTCATGGATGGCCCAAAAGATGGTGCTATTAACTACTGCATAAATACACAATGTTACTAAAAGTTGGTTATCAGTATTCACTTGAAAATTTTTGTTGCATTTATTTATTTGTGTGTGTATGGGAGTGGGGTTCACAGGCCATGGAAATCAGTTATTCCTGCCATGTGGGTCCCAGAGAGCAAACTGGTTGTCAGGTTTGGTGGCAGACTCCTTTTACCTGCTGAGCTGTGTAGCTTGTCCAGGAGTATTAACTTTCTTGAACTAAGTCAAAATGTCAAACAACTTCAGGGGCAAAAAAAAGTACCTCTGTGAATTGAAGAGCCTGTTACTTTTAAAGTATCATGCATCACATAGTTACCCGGGAATATAAAAAATCTAGAAACTTGAAAAAACTTTTTATGTAGTCTTTTTTTACCTCCCTATGTCTCCAAATGGTTTTCTGTTATTTTGCCTTAATTATATTTAAGAAAAGCTAAATGCTTCAGTAGTTTTAAATTTTAATTTGACAACATCTGAACTACAATGTGGTGGTCTATCTTCAGCACAGTGGCTGCACCTTAATCTGACATTTCAGCCAGAAGTTGTGACTCCACAATTACCAGTCTACTTCTCTTGCAGTGAGTGGCCTGGCTGCTCAGGCCATGGCCTGGCAGGAATTCTGTTCTAAGACTTAAGGTTCAAAGGCTGGGGTGAAACCCTGCAAACTCAGAGAAGCTGAGTAGCAGCTAGCTAACCCTTTCTCCTTGCTGGTGTCTCCAAAAGGCCCATACTTCCATTCCACCAAACTAGGAAATGTGGCATCACTCCAAATCCCTCCCTGCTACTTCCTGTGTCTATCTCTTCCAGATGCCCTCTGGTGCTCCTATGATTGCTTTCTGTAAACTAATTGCTAACTCAGCCTCCTGACCCAAGATTAATTAATAAAATAAAATTTTATTTAATCAACACAAATGGAAACTCATATTCACAGTGTGATCCAATATCCCCCAGCATTCCCCCTTTTAGTCTAAAAAGGAAAGGTTTTAACTAACACAGTAAAACTATATACAATAAGAACAATTATCAAGTAAGGATTACATTCACAATGTCCAGTCCATTTGTAGTTGGCAAATTCAATCCAATTACCTGAGTAAACAGGAAGAGCATTGTAAGCAACTTCCAAAAATCTAGAATGACAGACAGCTGGCTACCTGGACAATTACCCAAAGTTCTGCAATGTTGGGGCATCTATCTTCAGCCTACAGACCTGGAGTCTCTCAGTTGCTTCTCTCTGTATCCTGTAGAGTGTCTGGCAGTTTCCTCTGTGAAGCAGGAACCTGAAGGACCATCTCACCTTGCAAAGTTCAGTGGTCACCTTCCTATGGGTCCTGAATGTCCAGTTTATACAACATGTGGTCAAGCAGTCCAGGCAATAACAGTTTCTTGCCCAAATGGCTAACTTTTGCCATGAAGAAGATAAACTCCATATGAAGTGTCTTCAACACCCACCCCCCTCTTTGGAGTAATTGGTGCTGCCAGGAGCAGACATGTCTCATTGTCCAGGAAAGTCTAAGTTCTTAAAACATTTTAAATGCCATATTCTATAGGTCTTTGAAGTGTTTGAAGATTACCTACCTAATGGAAATATATGTACCTAGAAAACTTAACTAACATGACTATAAGTTTGATTATCATAGATAACTAATGTATTTCTCAACTATACATTACAATTTCAAATGAGTTGCACAAACAAAATACTTTAAACAAGAGTAGAAATATATATACAGTATAACAAAATTAACTTTAAATTTGTATCAAACAAATCCATAGCAATATAAAACATTTTAAGCAAGTTGTTGCTCTTTAAAAGATTCAATAATCCACCCTTTTTATCCTATCATATCTATAGCCTATATTTCTATATCATATCCCCCTTTTTTTAGAAAGAGATTGACTATGACCAATAACAATTTGTAATCAACAACCTAAACAAATACAAATATCCATAATCCATTTTGCGGGAATGTGGAAGTAGTATTCTATGCTACTTTCTGCTGATGTGGGTACTGATAGTCTTATGGGGATCCTGAGAAAATTAAGAATTTTTGTCAAGTCCTGACTGGAATACTCTGTGAGGCTGCATTGTCTGAGCCATTTGTCTTGAAGCTGTTTTTGGATGTTGAATAATCTGGGCCATGGTGTAATCAGAGACCTTTCAGGGGGTCTTCATTGATCAAGCTATATTAGCTTGGAAACAATTCACAGGTTCTCAACTTCTGTGAAAATAAAAGCAGAACCTCTTTTCCAAAGTAACATATCCTTAGACATAAACTTTGAAGTCCAGATACCCTTAAAATACCTATATTGATTTAACTCAGCAGCTTTTACAATCAACTGTCTCTCTGCAGACTCACTGTGTGAGTTCCATCTTTACGTGGCTTATTTTTTTTATTACTTTTACTTTCTCTCTAAAGACTTTATTTTTTAAAACTTCTATTTCTTTATATAACTGTCTATATTCCAAGCCTACATATTTTTTTTATAAACATTGTAAACTGTTTAGAGGTTTATTTCATCTGAATCTGTTTTATTGTGAATCTATTGCTTTAAACTGCAGTGACTAGGACTGAAATGGCAGCTTTGGCTTCTGGCTCTGCCCACCTCAGTTTCCCAACATAGTGGAACTAAGTTTACCACCAGCTCTGTCGGAGTCATGCTCACCACCAACTCTGGGAAGCAGTGGGTCCATGTCTCCAGCAGCATGTAGCCCAGAAACCTTTTTTTTTTTTTTTTCCTTCTGTACTAGCAAAAGCTAAATCTGCCAGGCAGTGTGTTGTAGGCTTAAAGAAACTGCTGTGTAACTTGGCTGGAATCCACTATGCTGTAGCTCAAGCCCACACACCATGAACCTGCCATATTGTAGCTCAAGTCTGCATGCCACAGCATCTCTGTACCTTGGCATCTCTATATCTCAGCCCACATGAGCCCTGAAGTAGAAAGCTATTTTTGGCTCCATTATTGTGTGTTTAGAAGTCCTTTTTAAACTCTTTTAGGCCTTATGGAAATTTGAGAGCCCCACGTTGGGCACCAAATTAGCTTGAAGTTTTTCCTGTGTCTCAACTGGCTGGCAGTTGGAACAAGTTTTCCCCATTCACGTTTCCCAAATAAACACACAGAGGTTTATATTAATTATAACTGCTTGGCCATCAACTCAGGCTTATTACTGACTAGGTCTTATACTTAATTTAACCCATAATTCTTATCTATGTTTAGCCACGTGGCTTGGTACCTTTTCTCAGTTCTACCTTATCATCTTGCTTCCTCTGACTGGTGACTCCTGACTCTGCTCTTTTTCTTCCCAGCATTCTCCTCTTTTGTTGGCCCTGCCTATACTTCCTGCCTGGCTACTGGTCAATCAGCATTTTATTAAACCAGTATACAAGTGTATCATCCCACAGCATGTACAGGAACTAGATGAAGCCTATTTCTAGAATTAGTACTCTATATTACCATTAATACCATGACAGAAAGTTTAATATATTTATAGTAATCTTATAAATTTAATATCTAGACCTTAAGAAAAGTTTTAAAGAGTCAAAATAAAACCAAAGGATTATGAGATTAGTGACAATAGAATAGTACCTTAATTTTGGTTTCCTCTGTCCCACATCAGGTGACTCTTCTGACATGAGACAGATTTGGATTTTCCTTTAACAAGCATGGTTGGATTTAGAAAAGGAGAGAGCCATGCTCCAACTCCAAAATCAGCTTTAGTTTTTAATTGAACTGGGACTACAAAAAGACCATTTGCCTTTTACGCTTGCAGAGAGCAGCAGGAACAAATATTTGGGAAGATTTATGAAATTTTATCCTATTGGAAGTGTGCTATATCATTAGGTCAAATTTACTCTTTTTGCTGGGGCATTTTTCTCTGGATGATTTTTGTCCTTCAGATGTCTCATTTGTCCAGTGGTCTTCAGATTCCTTAGTTGGATGCTTTTATTCTCCTGGAAAGACAAAAACAAAACCTTTCCCCAACCCTAATGTTGGGGAGTTCCTTTTTTGTCAGGTTATATCTTTGTTAAGACAAAATTGTTTTGGCAACAGTAAAAATATCTTTTCATAATAATTTTTCTCATACCTAATCAAATGAAAGGCATTTGTTAGTCTTAGAAGTTTGGATTGAATGACCAAGCTGTTTGATGAACTCCTAATCAAGAGGTCTCTCCTGTTCGAATCTAATCTTTATCAATCTTGATGGTATCCATAGCTTTTCTTCTCTGGTGGAAACAAAATCAAAACCTCTTCCCCAATGTAACACATGTCCTGGTTTCCATTCTGAGATCAACACATCTTTAAAATATATAGGCTGATTTAATTTGGTGGGTTTTTTTTTTCTTCTTCTATTATCCAGTGGCTTTCTGCAGTCATTTTTTATTGGTACTTTAAAAATGTAAATTTTTACATTTACAAATTAATTTACATAATTAATATTTAATTTAATACACAATAAAGCACTGTAAAATCTATCTCAGGGGGTCATTATTACACCTTTCTGTTTATTAAGCATATCTTTTAAAGTGTGACTAGATCTTTCTATAACTGCTTGTCCTGTAAGATTGTGTGGTATGCCTGTAATATGCTTTATGTTGTAATGTACAAAAAATTGTTTCATTTTCCTAGAGACATATGCTAGAGCATTGTCAGGTATACCCATGATGGCCATAACCTCGAATAGATGTGTAATTACAGAATCAGCCTTTTCAGAATTTAAGGCAGTTGCCCATTGAAATCCTGAATATGTATCTATGGTATGATGTACATATTTTAATTTTCCAAGCTCTGCAAAATGAAACACATCCATTTGCCAAATTTCATTTCTTTGAATACCTTTTGGGTTACTTTCTATAGGTAATGGAGTTTGATTGTACAAAAACAAGTAGGAGATTTCCTTATAATTTCTTCAGCTTATTGCCAAGTGATAGATTTAGAAAAATCTTTAAACCTTTGCTGTTAATATGGTATTTCTTATGAAATTCTGAGGCTTCTAGCACATTTCCCACCAAAAGCTGATTGATTTTATCATTACCTTGTACTAGAGGGCATGGTAGACTTGTATGGGATTTGATATATGTTATATACAAAGGATGACTTCTATTTCTGATTACTTTTTATAATTGAATAACTAACAAAGTTAAATTTGAATCATCTGGAATAGTTCAGAAGTTTCAATATGTAAAACAACTCTGCATATTGAGAATCAGTTACTATATTAAGAGGTTCTGGAAAATCTAATAAAACCATGAGACTAACATATAATTCTGATTTCTGAACTGAACCATATAAGATTTGAGCCACTTTAATTTTCCTGACTTATAACCTGCCTTTCCTGAATTATTTGCATTAGTATAGAATGCAGGGGCTCCAGAAATTGGTGTTCCCTTTATTATTATATGAAGGAGAATCCAATTAGTCTTTTTATAAACTGAAGTCTCTTGTTTTGGGGATATTTGTTGCTAATTTCTCCCAAGAAATTATTGCAAGCTCTTTGCCAGTGTTAATTTTCTGTCCATAATGAGGCAATTTGAGCATCAGTAAAAGGTACCACAATTTCTACTGGGTCTGTTCCTGCTTATTGACAAAGTCTCAATTTTCCTTTCATAATCAATTCAAAAAACGTTTTTTACATAGGTCTTTAATTTTTTACTGTGTTTGTGTGCTAAAAATATCCATTCTAAGATATCTTCTCTCTGCATAAGAATCCCTGTAGGAGAATGAGTAAAAGGTAAAATTATCAGAATATAATCAAGTTCTGGATCTAAGTGATCCACATGTACATCCTGTAATTTCTTTTCTTCTAGAGCCAATATTGTTTCAGCCTCAGCTGATAGTTTTCTTGAACTGCTTAAGTCATTATCACCTCATAAAGTTTGAAATAAATCACTTAGTTATTGCATTGTTAATCCAATTGTGATCCATAGCCAGTTAATATCTCCCAGCAATTTTTGAAAATCATTAAGAGTGCATAATTGATTTCTCCTGATTTGTATTTTCTGTAAACCTAACTTATATACTAAATAATTAATAGAATCTCTTCTTTGTGTTTTTTTCAGGAGCAATTTATAATTGCCAACAAGGCAAAATTCTCTATACTTCATCAAATATTTTTCTAAAGTATCTGTGTCTAATCAGCCAATAAGATATCATCCATATAATGGTAAATTTATAGATTGAGGAAACTGTTTATGAATTAATTCTAATGGCTATTGTACAAACTATTGGCACAGGGTGGGACTGTTAAATATTCCTGGTGGATGAATCTTCCAATGGTACCTTTTAACAGGCTGGGAATTATTATAAGCAGGTACTGTAAAGTCACATTTTTCTCTATCCTGTTCTTATAAAGGTATAGTTTTTCAAAAGCAGTCTTTTAAATCAATCACTATAATAGATAATCACTTAAGTAGTAAAGAAGGCAAGTGTATTCCAGGCTGTAAAGAGCCCATTGGCTGAATTACCTTATTTATGGCTCTAAATCTGGTACCATTGTTTTTAGTAACAAATATAGGAGAATTCCAAAGGCTGGTATATTCTTCAATATATTGCGCATTTAGCTGCTCCTGTACCAGCTGTTCTAGTACCTGTAATTTTTCTGGTGTCAAAGGCCATTGTTCCACCCACAAAGCTGTTGTGCTCTGTTTATGTCCAACCTGAATGGTTGGTGACTGTTGTTGATAATTCTTTTAATATTATTCTCAGAAGTGTGCACTAATTTATAGTTTGTTTCTGATATTGGGGGAATATTATTCTGTGTTTTCCATTGTTGCAACAAATCACATCCCCATAAATTCATTGCTATGTTAGCCACATTTGGTTTTAATTTTCCTATCTGTCCTTCTGACCCTATACACTTGACCCATCTTACACTTTGTTTTACCTGATAAAGTTCTAATCCCTAGAAGATGAATATTTACCTCCTGAAGAGGACAATCTGGATGCCAAGGTTTTGGTGAAATGATTTACATCTGTGCCTATATCTACTAAACTCTCAATTTTTTTGTTTGTTTTTTAGAGACAGGGTTTCTCTGTGTAGTTTTGTAGCATGTCCTGTAATTCTTACTATAGACCAGGCTGGCCTTGAACTCACAGAGATCCACCTGCCTCTGCCACCCAAGTGCTGGGATTAAGGGTGTGTACCACCTCTGCCCGTTTGGTCTTTGATCATTTATAGAAGTTTGACAAAATACTTGTTTTATGATCTCTCCTGACAATTTTGTTTTAGCTACTGAAGCTTTTTTGCCATCCAGAGTAATATGGTTATTAATAACAGGCATTAAGTCTTTTAATTGCTCTGTGGAGGGTTTTCCCCAATGCTGACGGGGAATGACTGAACCAAATTTGACATTGGGGCCTCTTAAGGCATTTCCCAATAGCAAAGGGTTATCTTGCCTGTCCCTTATTGGTCTGCATTCATTAGTCCACTGCTGGCCTTTGCCACATCTGCATACTCCAGAAAGCTGGGGCCTACTGTTTGGATTATCTCTAGAGAAAACATTGTTTCTAGAAACACCTTTTCTACAATCCCTTTTCAGATGACCTAGTTTACCACAATTAAAACATCTGACCTTTTGATTTTTCTTAAAATTTTTAGAAATCACCTCTTGTATCCAAGTATCATTGTAAGTATGAGACCCAATGTCAGTTGTATTGTGGGTCCATTCTTCTGTGGGTGCTGATCTTGCTTTTAAAGGCCTAATCACCCTTTTACATTCTGAATTAGCATTTTATTTATTTATTTATTTATATTTATTTATTTATTTATTTATTTATTTATTTATTTATTTTTGGTTTTTCGAGACAGGGTTTCTCTGTGTAGCTTTGCGCCTTTCCTGGAGCTCACTCGGTAGCCCAGGCTGGCCTCGAACTCACAGAGATGCGCCTGGCTCTGCCTCCCGAGTGCTGGGATTAAAGGCGTGCGCCACCAACGCCCGGCATGAATTAGCATTTTTAAAAGCCAAAGATTTAATTAATATTTGTCTAACTTCTGGATCTGATACCACTCTATTTACAGCTGAAGTTAATCTTGGTTTTAAAAAAAATCAGTGAAAGCTTCTTTTGGGCTTTGTATAATTTTATTAAATGACTCAGTCCTCTTTCCTGATTCTTCAACCCCATTCCAATCATTCAAAGCTGCTATACTATTGGAGAAATTATTTTGGCCACTCCACGTAGTTAAAAGGATATTTATTTAATGGCGTAACTCACAAATTAAGTAATGGGTAGGTCGCAGGGTCTGGGGAAGGTGTATTGCAATCCAGCGGTGTTCTCCGGAGCTCTGCACAATCCACCTTTCATGGTCCCGCGTCCTGGCACCGAGAGAGCGCACAGAGAGAGCGCTGGCCCATCCAGCTCTCAGGTCCCCAGGCGCCTCCCCTTGCCCCTCCTTGTAGGCGTGACAGTTGCCAGAGTCTCAATGGGGGTTGGAACTTCCAGATCCAAGCTGGAATGGCTACCCACTACATCTCCCCCTTTTTGTCTAAATAAAAAGGTTCTAAACTAATACAAGACTATATACAAAGGAATGGTTATCAAATATTGTCCAGAAATAATGAGGGATAATGACCGAGATAAGATGTAACTACAACCAATGCAAACAATATCAAGCAAGAAACACATACTAAAATCCAGAGAAGTATAGAGCATAGGTAAACGGCATGTTATAAAGATCATTCAAAGGTGTCCTATCCTAAAGAACCTGAATCTAATACTTAATATGTTCTATCTAAGATATTATATATACTAAGTTGTAACTATAACTGCTAGTCTTCAATCCCATCAAAGACCTGAGAAGGAACATAATGGTACTTGAGAAATGGTAGATGGATGCAAGCAACTTGCGGGAATCTTGCAAGAGTAGACCAAGACAGCTGGCAGCCTGGACAGTCACCTAATGTTTCTCAGCATTGTTGGTGCATTCAAATTGGCTACGGGCCTAGAGTATCTGACAGACCATTTTCAGAAGCAGGATTTCTGAAAGACCATCTTACCCTGTCTTGGCAGAGTACAGTGGTCGCTTTCCTTGTGTCCCACTTGTCCAGAAAGGACAGCATTGCATTTGTACTGTCAGCCATCAAGGCAAGGGCAGTTCTTTGCCCAGTAGGCCATTTTGGGTCAAAAAGACAAACTTCCAAATGGAAATGTCTTAGAAGCCCAACATTCTCTTGGGATCAATTGGTGCAGCCAGGAGCAATTGTGTGTCACGTCAACAGAATTCTAAGTTATTTAAATGCCATATTCTCTAGGTCTATGAAGTGTTTGATGATTACCTGCCCATCTGACCTATGTATCTGTAAATCTGGATAACCTAACTAACATAACTATAGAGATGACAGGCATAGGGTGCAGATGTATCCAATTGTCTTATTAAAATAAAAAACACAGAGCCAATGTAAAAGAGAAAGCCGAGAGGTCAGAGCTCAGAGATAAAATCTTACCTCCTACAGTGCTCCTAGCTTCCCCGAGAGAGAGCTACTTCCTGTTTGTCTGTGTTTAAATAGTCTTTCTGTTCTGCCTTCTCATTGGTTGTAAACCCAACCACATGACTGCCTCATCACTGCCTGTAAGTACCGCCCTCCAGGTCTTAAAGGCGTATGTCTCCAATACTGGCTGTATCCCTGAACACACAGAAATCTACCTAGCTCTTCTAACCATCACACTCTTGCTATGGCTCTAATAGCTCTGACCCCAGGGCAACTTTATTTATTAACATAAAATTAAAATCACATCTCAATACAAATAAAATATCACCATATTTCCCCTTTTCTATTTTAATAAAAAGAAAAAAGGCAAAAGGTTATAACTAACAAAACAAAAACTATATACAAATGTACAATAACTATATACAATATATACAAGTAACAAATACCTAAATGATGTCTAGTCCATTTGTATTTGACAAATCAGAGAAAATAATTCCCTTATCTATCCTATTTTAGTAAGTCCAAAATGTATCTAATTCACTTTCTATCCTAATTAATCTTCAACTATAACTAACTAATCTTCAACTCCCTCAGAGACCCAAGAAGGAAATAATATTAGCTAACAAAAATAAAAACAGGAAGTGCCCAAAAGCAACTTCCAAAAATTTTGTGAGTTGACAGAAACAGCCAGCTGCCTGGACAGTCACCTGAGGTTTCTTCGCAGTGTTGGGGCATCATCTTCAGCCTATAGGCTTCTTGTATCTGACAGACTCATTTGTGAAGTAGGTTGTACACAAGGTCAACAGTTCAACCACACATTGGGTGAGAGCAGTCCATGTACCAGAAACACCTGAATTCCACTAGTGTCATGTCATGATTCAGGATTTTAAATTCTGGAAATTGTTGATGGTTTTTGAATTCAGCTGTCCATTCTTCTTGGCTGTGTATATATGGCTTCATCTCAGCATCCCCTTCTTCTCCACATCCCTCTATTAAATGCCAGTCTACTATTGAGAGGCGTGAGCTTTCAGTTGCTGTTCCATTGCACAACAGAAGCCATCGGCCCACTTCCTGTTCAGCTGCCTTCGAAGAAAAGGACACTGTACCTTTTCCGGATTGAGAAGGCCACTTCAGGGATGGTGCCATATTGTCCTGGCCTCAGAAGATGCCTTCTGATAAAGCCATAACCACACTTGTTTTGGCAGGAATCGGTAGTCCTTTGTATCGTGTTCTATCTGTCCATTTTGTCCTGTTGATTTGAGGATACTTTGTTGTCCAGTGGCTAACTTTTGCCACAATGAAAGTTAACTCCATATGCAGTTTCTTCAATGCCCATATTTTCTCTGAAGTAGATTGGTACTGCCAGGAGCCGACATGTCTCAAAAAAGAAAAATTTCTAAGTTATTAAAACATTTTAAATGCCATATTCAGTAGATCTCTGAAGGGTTTGAAGATGACCTGTCTAAAATATATCTGCTCAATTTTTAAAACATATCTAATATGACTGCAATTTCTATTGTAATGTCTAACTACTAACTTTCATTTCTTTATATCCTAATAGTTGGTAATAATATAAAGTATTTAAAACTAGTAATTGTCTTTTTCTTTTCTTTTCTTTCTTTTTTTTTTTTAAAAACAAGAACCTTAAATCTAATCTCCTTTGCTTAGCCTTTTTCCTAACCCTTGAAAACAACTTGTAACCAACCCCCCTATTTAATGAAAATTATCCCAGACCCAAAACCCGTTAAAAAGAACCAAAAAAACCACCCGCCCCACACCACTTTTTTGGGAATGTGGGCGTCATATTCTTAAAATTGCTTCCTGCTGGGTATGGGCGAAGTTATCTTTATCCTGAAAGAAAAATTTAGGTTAATTGTCAAATTCTAGGAAAGGTAACTATATCCTTCATTATTATCCAGTCTGTGTATAATGCCAAAGTTCAGGGTTTATCTCAAGTCCTTATTCAAGTAGTCTTTGAGACTGGATCATCTCAGCTAGTCATCTCAAAATTGCTCTGAGCTGATCTGTAGATGATGTTTGTCAGTTCAGTGATATTATTATTGTCCACGTGGAATTGTTGTTGTTGTGGTTGTTGTTGTGGGGCCCCATCTTCTTCCTGGAGACTTCAGTTGATGTTAGGCCTGGCCGTGATTTCCTGCAGAAAACTGATAAGAGACTCGAACACAAAGACATATATATGCAGCTAATTGAAGCCTTTTTTCTAGAATTAGTTAGTAATCTATATGACCATTCATATCTTAACAAAGTTTAAAATGTATATATATATATATATTAATCTTGTAAATTTTGATATAAGATTTATACTTTAAGAAAAGTTTAAAGAATCAGAATAGAATCAAAGAGTTGAGATTAGTAATAGAATAGTCCCTTAATTAATTTGGCTTCTGTCCTGTCCCATAGCAGAAAATGGCTCTTTTATTCTGGCATGATACAGGGAGTTTGTATTTTCCTTTTAACAACATGCTTGAGTTTAAAGAAGGAGAGAGCCATTCTCCAACTCCAAAGTCAGCTTTAAATTTTAATTGAACTGGGACTATTAGAAGACCAATAGTGTTAAATCTTTAGAAAAAAGCAGAAACAAACATTTAAGAAGACATAAAATTTTTTTAGATTATATATACCCATACGCCGTTTCACTCTGTTTCCTGGGATAGATGATTTGTCCCTTTTCTTCAGTTTTCTCGTTTTTCTTGTGTCCTTCAGATTCATTAACCTTCATTCCCCTAAAAGACAAAAACAAAAACCTTTCCCCAAGACTAATTTTGGGGATGTTCCCTTTTGGCAAGTTATTATCTGATTAAATAAAAAGGCATGTGTTACTGGTACAAGTTAGTTTAAATTGGATGTTCATGCTGGTTGATGAACTACCATCTCTAATTAAGAGGTTTCTCTTGTTCAAATCGAACCTTTATCAATTTTGATGGTACCCCCAGCTTATCTTCTCCTGTAGAAACAAAAGCAAAACCTCGTCCCCAACGTAATACATACCCTGGTTTCCATTCTGAGGTCAGCACATCCTTAAAGTATATAGGCTGATTTAATTCTGTAGTTTTTTCTATTATCCAATGTCTCTCTGCAGCTGTTGTTCCTTTCTCATTGGCATTCAGAAAATTCAAAGTTAATAGAGCATTATGCAGTCTATTTCTGGGGGTTTTTGTTACTCCTTTCTGTTTATTTAGCATATCCTTTAGAGTTCTGTTTGATCTTTCTATAACTGCTTGACCTGTAGGATTATGTGGTATACCTGTAATATGCTTTATTTTGTAATAAGCAAAAAACTGTTTCATTTTAACAGAGACATATGATGGAGCATTGTCAGTTTTGATTTGTGCAGGTATACCCATGATGGCCATAACTTCTAGCAAATGAGTGATTACAGAATCAGCTTTTTCAGAACTCAGAGCAGTTGCCCATTGAAATCCTGAATAAGTATCGATAGTGTGGTGTACATATTTCAATTTTCCAAATTCTGCAAAGTGAAACACGTCCATCTGCCAGATTTCATTCCTCTGAGTACCCTTTGGGTTACATCCTGCTGGTAATGGTGTTTGATTATAGAAGGAACAAGTAGGACATTTCTTTACGATTTCTTTGGCTTGTTGCCAGGTTATGAAAAAATCCTTTTTTAAATGCTTACTATTGACATGATGTTTTTTATGAAATTCTGAGGCCTCCAGCACATTTCCTATCAATAATTTATCAATCTCATCATTGCCTTGTGCTAAAGGGACTGGCAGACCAGTATGAGATCGGATGTGAGTTATATATAAAGGATGACTCCTTTTCCTGATTGTATCTTGTAATTGAATAAATAGTGAAGTTAATTCTGAAGCATCAGGGATAAATTCTGCAGTCTCAATATGTAATACCACTCTTTCAGCATACTGAGAGTCAGTTACTATGTTGAGAGGTTCTGAAAAATCCATTAATACCAACAGAATAGCATACAATTCTGATTTTTGCACTGAATTATAAGGAATTTGAACCACTTTACTTAAATTTTCTGATTTGTAACCTGCCTTTCCTTGTTTGTTGGCATCTGTATAAAATGTACGAACTCCAGATATGGGTTTTTGCCGTACAATTCGAGGCAAGATCCAATCAGCTCTCTTTATAAAATCAATTCTATTGCTTTTGGGATATTTGCTGTTAATTTCTCCCAAAAAATTACTGCAAGCTCTTTGCCAAGGTTCACTTTCTGTCCATAATTTTTCAATGTCCTCCTTAGTTAAAGGTACGACAATTTCTGCTGGGTCTATGCCTGCTAATTGACGAAATCTCAATTTTCCTTTCCAAATCAAGTCAGAGATTTTTTCCCTATAAGTTTTTAATTTTTTATTTGGTTTATTTGGTAAGAATATCCATTCCAATATAATATCTTCCCTCTGCATTAATATTCCAGTAGGAGAATGCCTAGAAGGTAAAATAACCAAAATGCAATCCAGCTTTGGATCAATACGATCCACATGCCCTTCATGTACTTTCTTTTCTACCAAGGCCAATTCTTTCTCATTGGTTGTAAACCCAAACATGTGACTGCCTCATCACTGCCTGTAAGTACCGCCCTCCAGGTCTTAAAGGCGTATGTCTCCAATACTGGCTGTATCCCTGAACACACAGAAATCTACCTAGCTCTTCTAACCATCACACTCTTGCTATGGCTCTAATAGCTCTGACCCCAGGGCAACTTTATTTATTAACATAAAATTAAAATCACATTTCAATACAAATAAAATATCACCATATTATAGGGGACTATAAATCTATAAATCTTATCTACCAAAATAACCTAAGGACTAAGGCTTCATGTAAATAAGGTAAACAGTCTATAAGCAAATGTATGGTGAAGAATGATGACTTCAAAATTGTGACAATACACAAGATATTTATAACAGAGGTAGGAATATATAGTGGGATATGCAATATGACAATAATCTTAAATATATATCAATATACCGAATATCCTAAACAGAAGTAGAACATATATAAAGTATGACAGATATAAATTTACATTTGTATCAATATAAAAATGTTTCAAATAAGAGTAGAAATATATGTACATTATAACAAATATAGTTCTGTATTTGTATCAATATACAAATTATCTTAAACAGGAGTATAAAAATAGTTTACATTTGTATCAACATATAAGATTCTATAACAGTACAAATTACAGTGCAAATTATCTAAGGTTGCTATTTTACTAAGTTTGTTTACTAGTATATACAATGATTTACCATCATATCTTATACCTATCCGTTCCATTTCTTCTCCCCCCCCTTTTTTTTCTTTACAATACTGAGTTAATATTTTCTTCCACCCCCAACCCTATAACTGTCATCCATAACCCTGAGAATTATGAAACCTAAGGGAGAAGGGGCGTCGTTTTCTTAGAATTGCTTCCTGCCGTTTAGGGGGTGATGTTATCTCTGTTGGGTACTGTGAGAAAGCTCAGATAGTTAAATCTCAGTTAGACTAACTGTAGGTTCTGCAGCAAGTTTTAGAGTAATGCGTAAGATTGTCTGAAATTCTGGCAAGAAGTGTAGTATGATGATGATTACCATGGCATCATTCTGGATTGGGTAGAGTTGTTGTTGTTGGGGCCCCATCTTCCTTCTGGAGACTTCTGAGATTGCTATTGGAAAAACTTATTTGTTATCAAAAATGGGAGGTTTGGATTTAAAGAGGACATAGCATGTAAGAAAGGATTCTGGCCGGGCGGTGGTGGCGCACGCCTTTAATCCCAGCACTCGGGAGGCAGAGCCAGGTGGATCTCTGTGAGTTCGAGGCCAGCCTGGGCTACCAAGTGAGTCCCAGGAAAGGCGCAAAGTTACACAGAGAAACCCTGTCTCAAAAAAAAAAAAAAAAAAAAAAAAAAAAAAAAAAAAAAAAAGGATTCTGAGAAATCAAGAGTAAGCATGGAGAGAATTAGAATTTAGAAGACAATGGTCCCTTTTTATTGGTTTCCTTCTGTCTCACACCAGAGGACTCTTCTGATACGGGACTGAAGAATCTCTCAAACTTTTCTTTTAGCAATATGCTTGGGTTTAGAGAAGGAGTGAGCCAATTCCATCTTCAAAGCCAGCTTGGCTATAATTGAATTGGAACCACAACTTTTCTAGATTGATAGAAAGATGTTAGACAGTGAGATTTTACCATGTGTAGATTGGTACCAATAGGTTCTTCCTTTCTGCTGTAAACATCCGGATATCCAAGGCCTTATGAGTTTTGGAAGATGGGTATTTCCATTATCCTGGAAAGACAAAAACAGAACCCTACCCCACCCTTTGTTTGTTAAATTTTTCTTACAACTTGTAGAGATGTCACATTGGTGGATGATCTTTTACTTCTCTTCATCAAGGGGTTTTTCATGTTCGAATCGGATTTTTATTAATTTTGTTGGTATCCATAGCTTTTCTTCTCCTGCAGAAACAAAGGCAAAACCCCTTCCCCAACGTAGAACATATCCAGGTTTCCATTCTGAGGTCAGCACATCCTTGAAATAAACTGGTTGGTTTAGCTCAGGAGTTTTGTCTGTCGTCCAATGTCTCTCTGCAGCTGTTGTTCCTTTCTTGTTAGGATAGCCCGGCTAGCTCAGTCGGTAGAGCATGAGACTCTTAATCTCAGGGTTGTGGGTTCGGGCCCCATGTTGGGTGCCAGATATTGGAGAAATTATTTTGGCCACTCCACTTAGTTAAAAGGATATTTATTTAATGGCGTAACTCACAAATTAGGTAATGGGTAGGTCGCAGGGTCTGGGGAAGGTGTATTGCAATCCAGCGGTGTTCTCTGGAGCTCTGCACAATCTACCTTTCATCATCCCGCATCCCGGCACCGAGAGAGCGCACAGAGAGAGCGCTGGCCCATCCAGCTCTCGGGTCCCTAGGCGCCTCCCCTCGCCCTGCCTCGTAGGCGTGACAGTTGCCAGAGTCTCAATGGGGGTTGGAACTTCCAGATCCAAGCTGGAATGGCTACCCACTACACTATACATCATAGAATCAAGGTGTTATCATCAAATATGGAGGGTCCTTTGCAGACTGGCATACTGGCCCTCACTGGGAAGCTGGTCTTGGGAAATTTCATGACCTCTAGCCCTACCTCATTGTTCTATAACCCTAGCTTCCTCTCTCCATCATGTTCTTTGTTGTAACTGAGGACCAGCTTCCAATATTCCTGTAACTAAACCTTCTTAGTGTTGCGGAATAATTCTGCTCCAAGTAGTCTATGAATTTAACATCTGCTTCACAAAGGGTGAATGCATACCATATGAAATGACTGCTTCCTTGAATTTCTTCAAATCTTAACATTTCTACAGGATTCCAATTAACTTCTGCATAGCCTTGGGTGTGCCTATCATCTGGTGGTCATTCTTGTATGGTAACTGGATAAGTTAAGGTTGGTTTTCTAATAACCTTGGCCTGCTACACTCTTTTTCAATTTCATAATTCAATGGTGTGATAGGTTCTGCTCTAAATTCCTCTGTCTGTGTCTGAGTATTTACCTTATTTTCATTAGTAGGTCTTCCTAAGGCTTATATCTTATCAATAGTAAGTCTTTATAAAGCTTATAGCTTATCAATAGTAAATCCTTCTAAGAATTTTATCTTATCAGCCTTGTTTTTATTGGCTTGTATTTTATCAGTAATAAGTCTTTCTAAAGCTTATATTTTATCAGTCAAATTTTCATATTTGGCGATTATTAAACCTCTTTTTTAAGAATAAAATATCAAACTAATAGTAATTACAACTGACATTATTTCAATGCCAGCTAAGTCATTTGTCCCCTCATTTAAATTTTCCATTTTCAAACCATCCATAATATCACTATATTGCATCCTAGCGTCCTGCGTTGTGGTGTTTCTCATTCTTTGTTGTTGTTGTTGTTGTTGTTGTTGTTGTTGTTGTTTTGGTTGTTTTTTGAGACAGGGTTTCTCCATGTAATTTTGGTGCCTGTGGTGGATCTTGCGCTGTAGATCAGGCTGGCCTCGAACTCATAGAGATCTGCCTGGCTCTGCCTCCTGAATGCTGGGATTAAAGGTGTGAAACACTACTGCCCAACTGGTGTTTGCCATTCTTAACATGGGAAATTTTTTCTTTTTAATATTATTTAACTCTCACCTAAAGGCCTTCCCAGGTATCTCAGCAAATCTGCTGATTTCCCACTGTTTGTGGGCAGTGTAGGTGGTGAACTCAAGCCCCTTCTACAAATTTCAAGTGCCAGCCTGCTTTCCAGAGTCCCAGCAAGCAGCAGAGGACTGCCAAGAGTGCTCATGCAGAGACCCAGCCTGTAACTGTAGCAGAGCCAGCTGGCGTTACTTCTGTCTGTGTGGTCATGCCACACGATGGAGTGGCAAATTATTTTATCTTATGCGGAGTGGCTGTGCCTTAATCTACTGCTATTTCAGCCAGCAATTGTGACTCTGCAGTTGCTTGCCTGCTTCCCTAGCAGTGGCCCAGATGCTCAGGCTGCATTGAGTAGTTTAGATGTCTGATAAAAGCAAGACTATAAATGATGGGACAACTGGAGGTACCTGATTTGTGGAGGCTGGGTTATGCAGGAGGCACTCAGACAAGACATTAAAGCAAGTAGAGATGTAGTCTGTACTGTGCGTAGGCCATGATGGTACATCACATGGAGAAAAATAGTTCATTTTAACTAAGTCTTAACCAAGTTCCCTCTCTCCCTTGAAACTTCTGGTTTGGTTTCTAGGTTTGCATCTTTACATCTTAAATGTGACAAAGAGCCATTAGAGGAACACTGTTGTTTGAATCCTCAAGGTCTTATAATAATTAACCTGGAGCTTGATATCGGGGTAAATGCTGGAAGATCAGAGAGACAAAGGCACAAGCCACTGCCAAGTCTCACCTCGCCAACTCCATGAATCTTCTGACTGAAATCCTCTCAGTCCTTAGCTAAAAGACTCCAGCAGAAAAAGCATCTAGTTGAAAGGAATGCTTCTGCTGAAAAGCCTTTGGTTCCTGTCCCCTCACATCTTATATACCTTTAATAATTTGCACTGTAATTTGTACTGTTATAGATTCTTATATGTTGATACAAATGTAAACTATTTTATACTCCTGTTTAAGATAATTTGTATATTGATACAAATACAGAACTATATTTGTTATAATGTACATATATTTCTACTCTTATTTGAAACATTTTTATATTGATACAAATGTAAATTTATATCTGTCATACTTTATATATGCTCTACTTCTGTTTAGGATATTCGGTATATTGATATATATTTAATATTATTGTCATATTGCATATCGCACTATATATTCCTACCTCTGTTATAAATATCTTGTGTATTGTCACAATTTTGAAGTCATCGTTCTTCACCATACATTTGCTTATAGACTGTTTACCTTATTTATGTGAAGCCTTAGTCCTTAGGTTATTTCGATAGATAAGATTTATAGATTTATAGTCGCCTATGCCTGTCATCTCTATAGTTACGTTAGTTAGGTTATCCAGATTTACAGATACATAGGTCAGATGGGCAGGTAATCTTCAAACACTTCATAGACCTGGAGAATATGGCATTTAAATAACTTAGAATTCTGTTGACGTGAGACACAATTGCTCCTGGCCGCACCAATTGATCCCGAGAGAATGTTGGGCTTCTAAGACATTTCCATTTGGAAGTTTGTCCTTTGGCACAAAATGGCCTACTGGGCAAAGAACTGCCCTTGCCTTGATGGCTGACAGTACAAATGCAATGCTCTCCTTTCTGGACAAGCAGGACACAAGGAAAGTGACCACTGTACTCTGCCAAGACAGGGTAAGATGGTCTTTCAGAAATCCTGCTTCTGAAAATGGTCTGTCAGATACTCTAGGCCTGTAGCCAATTTGAATGCACCAACAATGCTGAGAAACATTAGGTGACTGTCCAGGCTGCCAGCTGTCTTGGTCTACTCTTGCAAGATTCCCGCAAGTTGCTTGCATCCATCTACCATTTCTCAGGGACCATTATGTTCCTTCTCAGGTCTTTGATGGGATTGAAGACTAGCAGTTATAGTTACAACTTAGTATATATAATATCTTAGATAGAACATATTAAGTATTAGGTTCAGGTTCTTTAGGATAGGACACCTTTGAATGATCTTTATAACATGCTGTTTACCTATGCTCTATACTTCTCTGGATTTTAGTATGTGTTTCTTGCTTGATATTGTTTGCATTGGTTGTAGTTACATCTTATCTCGGTCATTATCCCTCATTATTTCTGGACAATATTTGATAACCATTCCTTTGTATATAGTCTTGTATTAGTTTAGAACCTTCTTATTTAGACAAAAAGGGGGAGATGTAGTGGGTAGCCATTCCAGCTTGGTTCTGGAAGTTCCAACCCCCATTGAGACTCTGGCAACTGTCACGCCTACGAGGCGGGGCGAGGGGAGGCGCCTGGGGACCCGAGAGCTGGATGGGCCAGCGCTCGCTCTGGGCGCTCTCTCGGTGCCGGAACGCTGACGCTGACCGGTGCAGATTGACTGTGCAGAGCTCTGGAGAACACCGCTGGACTGCATTACACCTTCCCCAGACCCTGCGACCTACCCATTACTTAATTTGTGAGTTACACCATTTAATAAATATCCTTTTAACTACGTGGAGTGGCCAAAATAATTTCTCCAATACCTTTCTCTGCCCAGCCATCACTTCCTGGGATTAAAGGCCTGTGTGCTTCTCAGTGCTAGGATTAAAGGTGTGTGCTACCACTGCCTGGCTCTGTTTTCTCTCCTAGACTGAGTCAATCTCATGTAGTCCAGAGTGGCTTTGAATTCACAGAGATCCAGAAGAGTCTCTGCCTCTTGAGTGATAATATTAAAGGTGTGTACCACCACTGCTTAGCATCTATGCTAATCTAGTGACTTGTTCTGTTCTCTGATCTTCAGGCAAATTATTAGGGTACATAATATATCACCACATTTCCCCTTTTTTGTCTAAAATAATAAAAGAAGGTTATAACTAATATCATAAAAACTATATACAATAAGTACAATAAGTATATACAATATATACAATCAAGAATTACACTAACAATGTCCAGTCCATTAACAATTGATAAATTCAGAGAAAATATTCCATTATTTATCCTATTTTGGTGAGTCCAAAGTGTTGTACCTAATTCACTTTCTATCCTAACTTGTATTATCAACCCAAAACTATCTTTCAATGTCTTTCAAACTTATACATTTTACATCTCTTTAGTGAGTTTCTTTTCTGAATTTGTTAATAAGTAAAACTGTAACTATCTAGTCTTCAACTCCATCAGAGACCTGACAAGGAAATAATATTACCTAAGTAAACAGGAAGTGCAAACAAGTGACTTCCAAAAAAATATGAGAAATGACAGAAACAGCTGGCTGCCTGGACAGTCACCCAAGGTTCCTCTGCAACGTTGGGATATCCATCTTCAGCCTATAGGCCTAGCATACCTGACAGACCTTTCTGTGAAGCAGGATTGTCTAAAGGGCCATCTACCTTGTTTTAGCAAGGTGCAGCAGAACTTTCTTTTGTGTCCTGCTTGTCCATTTGGACAGCATACCGTGAGCAGTTGAGGCAAGGGTACTTTCTTATCCAGTGGCTAACTTTACCAGAAAGAAAGTAAACTCCATAAGGAGTTTCTTCAATGTCCATTATCTTCTCTGAAGTACATTGGTGCTGACAAGAGCAGACATGTCTCATTGTCATTAAAAAAAGAATATGTTATTAAAACATTTTAAGTGCCGTATTCTGTAGATCTCTGAAGTGTTTGAAGATGACCTGTCTATCTAAAATATCTCTGTTTGACCTTAAAAACATACCTAACCTGACTACAAGTTAGATTGAAATAGCTGACTAACTACTAACCTGCATTTCTTTATTGCCCTAAATAGTTGGTAATTATGGTGATATTTTATTTGTGCTGAAATGTGATTTTATTTGTGTGTTAATAAATAAAGTTGCCTGGAGATCAGAGGTCATAGCCGTTAAGCAGAAGTCTGGCAGTGGTAGCACACGCCCTTAATCTGATCACATGGCAGGCAGAATCTCTGTGTGTTTAAGGACACAACCAGCATGGTGACACACATCTTTAATCCCAGTACCAACCATAAAGACCTGGAGGTCTGTATAGACAGGCAGTGACAGGGAAGTCATGTGGTTGGGTTTAGAGCCAATGAGAAGGCAGAACAGAAAGGCAATAAAAAGACAGGACACAGGAAGAAGGTCTCTCTCTCTCAGGGGAAGGACGGCAGCGAGTGGTGAGATAAGGTGGTCTTAGCTCTTGGCTATTGCTCTGATCTCCGGGCTTTTAACTCTGTATTTGGCTCTGTTTTGCATTTAATAAGACCATTTAGAATTTCATCTACAGGTAATAATAACTTTCAAAGACTAGCAATTTGCATTACATTGTTAAATGAACTGTATAGGTACAATACCTTGAACGAGATTAGAAATGTATGTACAGTATGTTCTAACAATAATAATCTCAACTTTGTATCAATACACACGATTTGTACACAATATACAAAAATCCAATCCAATGTAAAATATTTAAAACTAGTAGTTGCTTTTTAAAAGTAGATTCAATAATCTACCTTTTATCTTATCATATCCATATTTTCCTTTTTTTTCAGTGTAGATGCAATAATCTACCTCTCTTCTATATCTTTTTTTCTTTTCAGAGTAGATTCAATAATCTACTTTTTTATCCTATTATTTCTATATAATAAAATGTGGTGATATATTGTGTACCCTAATAAAATTTGTGTGAAGATCAGAGGACAGAATAAGTCACTAGATTAAACACAGATGCCGGGCAGTGGTGGCACACACCTTTAATCCCATCCTTCAGGAGGCAGAGACCCTTCTGGATCTCTGTGAGTTCAAAGCCACCCTGGACTACATGAGATTGACTCAGTCTAGGAGAGAAAACAGGCCAGGCAGTGGTGACACACACCTTTAATCCTAGTACTGGGAATCGCACACCTTTAATCCAGGAAGCGGTGGCTGAGTGCAGAAAGGTGAATAAGGCCTGAGGGGACAGGAACTGAGCGCTTTTGGGCAGAAGTGTCCCTTTCAGCTGGAGGCTTTTTCGGCTGGAGCCTTTCGGGTGAGGACTGCAAATCAGAGGATTTCAGTCAGAGGATTCATAGAGCTGGCGAGGTGAGACATGGCAGTGGCTTGTTCCTTTCAGCATTTACCCTAATGTCAGGCTCCATGTTTTTTATTATAAGACCTTTAGAAATTCGAACAGAACAACTTCAAATATCCTTAAGCAGGATACACAGGTAACTCAATTTGCTTGGTAAAAGTAGCATGCTTTACCAGATAGCGTCCAAAGAGGAAATCTCCAAGCTTGCATTTAAAAACAATCTTATTTAATATTGTTTGATGAATGAGTTTATTTCAAGCCTTGTTTTTTATGGTTGTCAGTTCAAGCAAATATATATGTGTGCATACCTTGGTCCAAAACAGAAGAACTGCACATTGGTGGTTCTGTTTAAGTTGTGACACTAATTTTTCAGTTTTTTTAAAACTTTCTTTTTTTATTTATTCTTTCTGTCTTTCATATCATGTCTCCACATCACATTTCCTGATCTCACCCATCTCCCTTCCCCTCCAAAATAAAACAAAATAAAATTTTAGAGAAGAAAAGGGGAATAAAAAGGAAGAAAGGAAGAATCTCATCATGGAAGCTGCAGTGTGACACAGTGAGTCACACAATAAACCCCTTTATCCATACATTTTTACATGCAGGCGTTCATCCCAAAGAACCACTGGTCTGGTTTGAGGCCCCTGGTCTCTGCTACACCATCGATGCTGGGCCTCACTGGGACTCTTCCTGGACATCCTGTTGCTGCCCTGCATCATGGAGATCCTGCAGCCCTGGGTCCATAGGATCAAGGCTCACCCACCCCAGGGCTCCAGAAGATCACGGGTGGGGTGGATGTTGGAGTGGGACAACACATGACCCTGGTTCTGGGCCTGGGTAATTGCAGGGTTGGTCAGACCTCCATCTCTCCTCTTTCTTCGCTGTCTTGGCTGATCATCAGGGGGAACGCTCCGGCATTGCCCTGGCTAGTTTACCCCTCGCAGCAATGAGCAGTGGCAGGGCCAGTTCTGCTGTCATGTCCTCGGCGTTGGACACCTTCACCCTCAGGGCCAGCTCTACTGTGTTGCCCTGTCGCGGTGTAGGGGCCACTCTTGTGTGCTGCAGCTGATGAGGGACAGGAACTGTTCTCCCACTCTTGTGACCTCGGGGCCAGCTCTTCCACCTGCCTCAGGCGTTGATGGGTGGGGGGCCTATCTCCCCTGCCCATGCCCATCCCGAGAGACAGATGCATAACGGGGACAGCTCTCCCATGCTCCCAACTTTGGGGCTGGCTCACCACACCTCTGCCAACAGGGTCAGCTCTACTGTGCCGCCCAGGTGAGATGTGGGGTTCACGTTCCCAAGTGCTGAAGCTGGTAAGGGGGGGGGGTCTGCTCCCTCGCCTGCCACAGGGAGCAGGGGCAAGAGGGAGAGAGCATCTTTCCCTCGCCCTTACCATGGCATGGCAGACACTGGGGTGTGGCTACCGATCCCACTCTCATCCACGCGGGCCTATCTCACCCACACCTCTGCCAATAGGATCAGGTCTACGGTGCTGCCCAGGTAAGGAACAGAGTGCAGATGATAACGGGGAGAGTCAGCTCTCTCATCTGTCACAGGTGGTGGGGGATGAGGGGTGAGGGGGTCCCCTCTCCCCCGCCCACACCACCACATGACAGAAGAAGAGTGGGGACAACTCTCCCACACTCACAGCTTCGGGGTTGGCCGTGCTGTACAGATGGGGTGTCAGCCTCCTTTCCCAAGGGTTGTATCTGGTAGAGGGGTCAGTCCCCACCACCACACTGCAGACACCAGCTATGCCCATCATGCCCTCTGTCTCCAGGGTCAACTCTATGGTGCTGCCCATTTGAGACAGAAGGCCCATCCTGCAGCTGGGGAGGGGTGGTCAGGCCCCCCAGCTGCTGCAGGTGTGGAGGGGTGAGGGGAGTGTAGCCGGAATGTTTCTCTGGTCCTGCCCAGCCCTGTGGTCCCACAGCTGCTTATAAAATAATCACTCAGAAGCTTATATTAATTATAAATGCTTGGCCATTGCTCAGGCTCATTACTGATTAGCTCTTACACTTAAATTAACCCATAATTCTTATCTATGTTTAGCCACGTGGCTTGGTACCTTTTCTCAGTTCTGCCTTGTCATCTTGCTTCCTCTGTCTGTCTGGTGACTCCTGACTCTGCTCTTTTTCTTCCCAGCATTCTCCTCTTCAGCTGGCCCTGCCTATACTTCCTGCCTGGCTACTGGCCAATCAGCATTTTATTAAACCAGTATTCAAGGGCATTATTTCACAACAGGGGAGGAAGGCATCTTTCCCTCACCCACACTATCACATGGCAGACTAGAGGGGTATGACCTGCTCTCCCTTTCTCATGCCCTCAGGGCCAGCTTGCTCATGCCCCTGTGAACAGGGTCAGCTCTATTGTGCTTCCCTGGTGACATGTAGGACCCTCTCTCCTGAGTGCCTCAGCTGGTGAGGGGCAGGGCAGACTCTGTACAGTCCCATCTTCTCTGCCTTCATCAGGGTCATGGACCAAGTCCTGGCCCTTGGCAGAAGCCCAGAGCCAGACATCTGGCCCTGCCTAGGTAGCAGGAGAGCATCTGCATCAGCCTATTCCTCACTGCCCAAGCCTCTTCAAATCTGCCCCTCTTTCTCGTATATCCCACCCTGTACTCACTCACAGTAATGGTGCCTGATTGCCTGGCACCAGAGGAGGTGGTTGTTCTCTGGAACCCGCCAGGTCTAGGAACGATGGGCTGTTCGTGGGTGAACTTCTTCCCACCCCAAGTCCAGGGACCTGGGAGGAGCTGTGGTTGTTCTCTGGAACCCACCAGGTCTGGGAACGGCGGGCTGTTCATGGGTGAATTTCGAGCTCAAAGTTTCATTGCTAACTAGCGAGTTTCTATATTCCTGAGTACGATCTTTTTTTAAATTAATAAATGTATTCTATTTTTAAACATGAGTCTTAGGAAATTATAAACAAGATAAATCTATTGTTGAGTTTAAGAATTCTTATAATGAGTTATAATTATCATTTCCAGTAATAAAACAAAAGAAATAGTTCTGAGTATTCCTTTTCAAAATGCTGATAGTGATATTATGACCTTTTCAAGAGGCAGTTGTTTCTCTGTTCCCAAAGCTCTGTGCGCGTTAATTTGTGTCAAATAAAGACTTATCACCTGGGAGGGAGAGCCTGGTGTGAACGGTAGGCACGTCAGTGGGAGCAGAGAGAGAGTCTCGGTGTGGACGGTAGGCACTTCAGTGGGAGAGGAGGGAGAGCCTGGTGTGAACGGTAGGCACATCAGTGGGAATAGAGGGAGAGCCTGGTGTGGACGGTAGGCACATCAGTGGGAGCGGAGGGAGGGCCTGGTGTGGACGGTAGGCACTTCAGTGGGAGCGGAGGGAGGGCCTGGTGTGGACGGTAGGCACTTCAGTGGGAGCGGAGGGAGAGCCTGGTGTGGACGGTAGGCACATCAGTGGGAGCGGAGGGAGGGCCTGGTGTGGACGGTAGGCACTTCAGTGGGAGCGGAGGGAGAGCCTCGGTGTGGACGGTAGGCACTTCAGTGGGAGCGGAGGGAGGGCCTGGTGTGGACGGTAGGCATGTCAGTGGGAGCGGAGGGAGGGCCTGGTGTGGACGGTAGGCACTTCAATGGGAGTAGAAGGAGGGCCTGGTGTGGACGGTAGGCATGTGAACCTGGTGTGGACGGTAAGCACGTCAGTGGGAGCGGAGGGAGAGTCTGATGTGGACGGTAGGCACGTCAGTGGGAGCCTTTTTAAAAAATAGTTGATGTAGGAGGCCCCGCCTGCTGTGGATAGTGCTAACCCTGGGTCCATTGACCTGGGTTTAAGAAAGCAGGCTGAGGAAGCCCTTGTGAGCAAACTAGTAATCAGTGTTCCTCCATGGTCTCTGCCTCTTCCTGCCTCCACACGCCTGTCTCTGGCTCCTGCCCTTGCTTGTCTTCTTTCGGGACTGCATTCTGTAAACTGAAATAAACCCTTTCTCCCCTAAATTGTTTTTCTCACTGTTTTATCACAGCAACAGAAAATGAACTACTGTGGTACTGTGGAATAAGCTTTTTGTGCACTGTAAATACGTATTACTCTCGTTGTTAATAAAAAGCTGATTGGCTGATGACTAGGCAGGATTTTCAGGACAGAGGGAATGCTGGGGAGAAGACGGGTGGAGTCAGAGGAGTTGAGAGCCAGATGCAGAAGAAGCATTATGGCAAGTTCATAGATGAGGTGAATGAGCCTCAGGCAGCACATAGATTAACAGAAATGGGTTCATTTAAGTTGTAACAGCTGACTGGAGATAAGCTGAAGCTATGGCCAGGCATTTATAATTAATATAAGTCTCTGAATGATTATTTGGGAGCTGGCCGATGGGACAGAAAAACTCTGCCTACAGTATAGTCTGTTACTGGAAGGAGAAAATTGAGCAGTGGTTATTTTTACTGAAGGATCCCCAAAATTAATGAAGCATCCAAAAATATATTTTAGGTATCTCTAATCCCATACAATCTTTTCCTTACCCCATCGGAGCATTTTTATGTACTCTGTATATAATTTGAAACAGACATTAAGCCCTCAAAAGTCTCCTGAGTTCCTTGAATGCCTCATATTCCAGTAAAGGTTTGGTTCCCACAGGAGGCAAACTCAGATGAAATTTGGTTTGCAGGACTTTTAAGGAGTGACTTTGGGTGTCAACTGACCTCCGGGGGGAGTTTCGTGGAGTTGCTACGTGAAGATAAGTGTGGGTCATTGCACACTATTGCATACAGTGTCATGCCAATACATGATACCCTCTATATGCTCTCAAAATGTGGTGGTGGTTGCTAACTGTTGTGGCAGGTACCTGTAATCTTAGCACTAAGGAGGCTGAGGCAGGAGGATAATGAGTTCAAGGCCAGCCTGGACTGTATAGTTAGATCCGGTCTCGGGGGGAAAAAAACAACACCTCACACCTAATATATATCTACTACTGTGTCTGGGATACTCATCAGTAAGTGTCTGGTTAATCTCTTCAAGAGATTACATGGTTAGTTTCTGGTGAATAGAAACCTTGCTTCCACCCCTACCCAACACAGCACTTTGTTCACACACTCCCGGGGTGACATCCACATGGACATGAAGGTGCTTGCTGCTGCCACCTGCTTCCACTGCTTATACTCAATCCTTCTTTTTCTTCTTAGGCTCTTTAAAAGCCAAAAATGTAGGATCCCATTCAGCTCAGGCAGGTGCTAGCCACCCACAGGCCAGCCTGGGTCCTCAAGGCCTGGCTGCTGGGAAGACAGCCATGGCACACATGGGTGCATCCCATTATGATGAGCAGCTGTGTGGTAGAGAAATGGGAAGGAGAAGAGGAATGGCTCATGCGCTGTGAGATGAGGAAGAATGGAAGATGCGAGGGTGGTGAGGAGTGTGCTGATGTAGGTGGCCTGCTTGCCACCTGGGGCCATGGTGATGTCTAGGCCTGAGCTGCTGCTGAGGGCCATGTCTGGGTCCATAGCCCTACAGCACCCAGGGTCTGAGTTGATGTCTGTGGCTCCTGTTGCAACCAATGACCATGTGGTTGCCTGGGGTCTGGTTAGATACTCGAGACCATGTTGGTGTCTTAAGGTCATGCTGCAGCTGAGGGCCATGTCTGGGTATGTGTTGATGTCTCTGGTTCCTGTTGCCATGGTAAATCCAAAGGCTATGTGGATTTGCAGTGTCTGGGCCTGCACCTAGGGCTATGTTGGTATCCGAGGGCCACACTGCTGTTGGGGCCATGCTATTCTGAGTGGCCTGTGCTGCCACCTGGGGCCATAGTGCCATCCATACCTGGCTGCTGCCCAGGACCGTGTCTGGGTCTGTGGCCCTACCATAGCCAGGGTCTGTGTTGAAGCCCGTGGCCCAAGTTGCCACCACAGGTCACACAGAGCCCCGGTTCTGGGCCACAGCCTGTGACCTTGTTGGTGTCGGAGGACCATGCTGTTGCTAGGGCCATGCTGTTGCTAGGGCCATGCTGATTTGAGTAGCCTCTGCTGCCACCTGGAGCCATGATGTCACCCAAGCCTGAGCTGCTGCCAAGGGCCATGTCTGGATCCATGGTCCTCCTGCAGCTGGGATCTGTGTTGATGTCTGTGACCTGTGTTACCTCAGGGGGTCAGATGAAATCAGAAGGCTATGCTGCGCAGGCCCCACCCTTTGATGGCCCTGGGAAAGCTAGCCTGCCACTGACTGGATGATGCAGCAAGAGAGCTGGCCCCAACCCTCACAGGAGAGCTGACAGCCCTCCCCTTGTACCGGGGTGAGAGGGTCCCATCCCCTCACCACAGGCTTAGGAGAACTGGCCCTGATGGCATGGGCATAGGAGAATTAACTCCACCGCTCACCTGAGAGGGGTGGCCCCAGTGGTCCAGACTGAGCAGCTCAGCTGCCACCCAGGCCCACAGCCCAGCCTTGGGCTGGCCACCCTAATATCTGCTCCATGTAGGATCTGCGGGAGCTCGTAAAGGGACTGGTCCTGTGGAACGATACCTGCAGGATCTCCACAACTCAGGGCGGCCACGGGATGTCCCAGAGGAGTTTCAGTGAGGATCCAGTGGTGATGGTGTACCAGAAACCTGAGGCCTTGAACCAGATCAGTGACACTCATTTGCAAGTAAAGCTGATTAGACAAAAGGGTATACCGAGTGACACACCGCAGCTCCCAGTGCCACCAGGATGGATGAAGAGGCGCTGGAGTGAATAGGTTTTTGTTTGTTTTGGTTTGGTTTGATTTTTTTAAAAATTCTTTTGGGAGGGATGCTGCAGGGGTAAGGGGCAGATATGGGGGCACTGGGAGGTGAGTGGAATTGGGGTGCACGATGTGAAGTTCCCAAAGAATCAATAAAGAAATTATGTTAAACAAACAAAAACCCAGGAGGCTGGGGAGGGCGGTGGGAGAAAGCTAATCATGTAATTTCTCTTTTCCCCCAAGTCCAAATAAACTCTAAACTTTGTCCACTTTTCCTTCCACACGAAGGGATGACCATGGCCGTTGGGAAGGCTGTCCATTGGAATTGGCTTTCATGCGGTTCCTGAGTAGAGCTGCAGGATAGTTTTATCTGTTTTTCTTTTGCACCCATGAAGTCAGCCCATCCATGGGCTAAGTTTAGGTTTCCTGCCTTTCCAGCTGGTCTTAGGGATGGCCCCTCCGGTTGTGGATATGACCACATCTGTACAGCAGAAAGCAGTGATGGGAAGCTCCGAGCCACTTGCTCATGTCACTTACTGAGTCCTCTGACCGCATTTTTGTTCAATCCTGCCCAGCTTACAGTGGGTTGTTGCTTTATCTGCCTAGTTTTACGACTTATAAAACCCCAGCTTGTGATTGGCAAATGTGACTACATGAACAATGGGTGTCCCACTGGTCGAGTGTTTCATTTCACATACATGATGCTATCACCGTAACCGGCCCCTAGATCTTAGCGCAGCTGACTCCATGGAGGAAGTACCATTCGGCCTGTAAACCTCAGCAGGTAGACAGGACTACCAGCTGAAAAGACCTAGTCCATCAAAGCCACAGTTCTGGGAACGTCTTTAAATGTACTAACTTTGCTTTTTTGCCTCTGTAGTTCTGCTTTTGGCTACCTGTTCTTGTTAACTGAAGTATGTCAACCCAGGATATGTTTATAAATATATAATATATATATTATTTTACAATACCATTCAGTTCTACATATCAGCCATGGGTTCCCCTATTCTCCCCCCTCCCACCCCCTCCCCTTACCCCCAGCCTACCCTCCATTCCCACCTCCTCCAGGACAAGTCCTCCCCCGAGAACTGCAATCAACCTGGTAGACTCAGTCCAGGGAGGTCCAGTCCCCTCCTCTGTAGGGAGCCGCCATTCTAAGATGGCGCTGGCTTCCTGGTAGCCTAGCTGTAAACAACTCCATATTTGGCTATGATGCACGAGTATGGTAATTGGCCTTATGTCCTCAGCCTATCCCGTGGCTCCCCGTGCTAGCATTCTGGCGGGACCCAATCACAGTACAGCACGTTTGCCTGATTCCCTATATAAGCAACTGTAGTTTAGTCCTCGGGGGCCCCTCACCTCCCGCTCTCCCTTAATCAAGAGGCGCTCCAATAAAGTGTGTTCTGAGAAGGATCCTTGCATGGTGGTCGTTCTTCCTCGCTGGCCGAGGAGCTCGCCGCAACTGGTGCCGAAACCCGGGAAAGGTAACTTCAGACACCAACTGGTGCCGAAACCCGGGAAGGAAACTTCGGACACCAGGTGAGGGGTCGAAGAGGATTCAGAACTCAGCACACGGAGCGGTGACGTCGGTAAGTTCTCCAGGTATGCTGATTGCTGGGATTAATCCATTTGTGCTTGCTCTTGTGTTCATTCTTATGACAATTGTTGTTCTTCTTCGCTGTTTTGTACATGCATGTCTTAAGGAAGGACGCAATATGGAAATCATTAGAAAGGGACGCAAGGCATTAATTAAGCACCAGGATAGTCTATCAGAATCAGACTTTAAAGGGGAGAACTTAAGTAGGCCAAAAAAGAAGAAAGAAAAGAATGAAGAAAAGGAAGAAAATTCAGAAAAGAAAGGGGATCCTTTGTATCTAGTACTAGAGAGATTTGCAAAACTTGATTTCTCTGATAATGAATTAGATTCAGATGAGGAGGAAAATTCAGAGAAAGCCACCGCTGAATATGAGGAAGAGAAATACGGGTGGCGGTGGCGGCCTCCTCCTTATAATATTTCTGCTGGGGTGAATGTGGAACCAACGGCGCCTTCGGGACCACATCCACCCCCGGCAACACCTTCGAGTCTGCAAACAGGTGGAGGTTGTCATTTTATCAGGAGAGACACCTGGGCGCGGCTAGCGTCCGCGTTTCCAGTCTTTGAAGATCCGCAAACAAACAACAGATATCATGAACCTGTGCCTTATAAACAATTAAAAGGCCTGGTAGAGGCTGCTCGAGCTTACGGAGTAACAGCCAGTTCTAGTGTGCAGTTTCAGAATGGTTCCCGAGTAGCAAATTTGTCTAAACGATTGTCCAGTTATCTTATAGGAAATTGGTCCGGAGAATTTGAAGAGACCTTGGAGAAACTGAGAGTGGCAGTGGTGACCATCAACTCCACATGAGTGGACCTCAGCATGGCAGAGGGACTGTCCTCCTGGATTGCTTCTACCTTCTCCCTGTTTAGAATGGGTGGGGGTAGGGTATATTTTGGCATGCTGCCTTGGAGGATGCGTGTTTTGTCTGTGGTTGGTCTGCCGTTTGCGAGCACGTACAAAAAAGGACAAGGTCATTATCACTCAAGCATTAGCCACTCTGGAGTGTGGCTCCTCCCCCCAGATCTGGCTTTACTTAATATCCACACAGCCTTTGCACCCCCAGGACTCGTTAGTCCATTGCACTCGGGAAGGTGTGTGGACAATTGTTGCACGCATAGCCTTTGCACCCCTGGGACTGGTAGTCCATTGCACTCGGGAAGGTATGTGAACAGCTTTCACATATTACTTGTATTGAGCACAGGATACCAGGCTCGTGCACTGCACTTGAAGTGTAGGACATTTTCCTTCCTTCAAGGAGAGCAAGTCTGACTGCATATGGAGTCACATAGCCTTTGCACCCTTAGGACTGGTTAGTCCATTGCACACGGGAAGGTATGTGGACAATTGTTACATGCATAGCCTTTGCACCCCAGGGACTGGTTGGTCCATTGCACTCGGGAAGGTATGCAGGCAATTATGCACAGTTAACTCATCCTCGATCGGTCAACACATCATGAGGTGGGGACCTGATCGGATGAAATACTTGTGTTGCAGAAATCAGACCTATACTCTCTCCTGCGGCTTAATTAATAAAGAGGGGGGAGATGTAGGGAGCCGCCATTCTAAGATGGCGCTGGCTTCCTGGTAGCCTAGCTGTAAACAACTCCATATTTGGCTATGATGCACGAGTATGGTAATTGGCCTTATGTCCTCAGCCTATCCCGTGGCTCCCCGTGCTAGCATTCTGGCGGGACCCAATCACAGTACAGCACGTTTGCCTGATTCCCTATATAAGCAGCTGTAGTTTAGTCCTCGGGGGCCCCTCACCTCCCGCTCTCCCTTAATCAAGAGGCACTCCAATAAAGTGTGTTCTGAGAAGGATCCTTGCATGGTGGTCGTTCTTCCTCGCTGGCCGAGGAGCTCGCCGCACTCCTCCCAGACTGAGCCAAGCTTCCCTGCATAAGCCCCAGGTTTCAAACAGCCAACTCATGCAATGAGCACAGGACTTGGTCCCACTGCCTAGTTGCCTCCCAAACTGATCAAGCCAATCAACTGTCTCACCTATTCAGAGGGCCTGATCCAGCTGGGGGACCCTCTGCCTTTGGTTCATAGTTCATGTGTTTCCATTTGCTTGGCAATTTTTTTTTCAATAATTGAGTAAAACTGAAATTTATTATATGCCACAGTCGTCCTAGGGACCTCCATGCTATATATATAGCCTCTATGGTTCTATGGGTTGTGGTCTCATTGTTCTTTATTTTATATCTAGAATCCACCTATGAGTGAGTATATACCATAACTGTCTTTCTGGGTTTGGGTTACCTCACTCAGGGTGATTTTTTCTAGTTCCATCCATTTGCCTGCAAATTTCATGCTTTCATTGTTTTTCTCTGCTGAGTAGTACTCCATTGTGTATATGTACCACATTTTTTTCATCCATTCTTCCGTTGATGGGCATCTAGGTTGTTTCCAGGTTCTGGCTATTACAAATAGTGCTGCTATGATCATAGCTGAGCATGTATCTTTATGGTATGAATCAGCATTCCTTGGGTATATGCCCAAGAGTGGGATGGCTGGGTCTTGAGGTAGTTCGATTCCTAATTTTCTGAGAAACTGCCATACTGATTTCCACAGTGGTTGTACAAGTTTACACGCCCACCAACAGTGGAGGAGTGTTCCCTTTGCTCCACATCCTCTCCAACATTGGTTGTCATTGGTGTTTTTGATCGTAGCCATTCTAACAGGTGTAAGGTGGTATCTCAGAGTCGTTTTGATTTGCATTTCTTTGATGATTAAGGATGTTGAGCATTTAAATGTCTTTCAGCCATTTGTAGTTCTTGTTTTGTGAATTCTCTGTTTAGCTCTTTAGCCCATTTTTTAATTGGATTGTTCAGTACTTTGATGTCTAGTTTCTTGAGTTCTTTATATATTGTGGAGATCAATCCTCTGTCAGATGTGGGGTTGGTGAAGATCTTTTCCCAATCTGTTGGCTGTCTTTTTGTCTTATTGACTGTGTCTTTTGCCCTGCAAAAGCTTCTCAGTTTCGAGAGGTCCCATTTATTAATTGTTGTGCTCAGAGTCTGTGCTGTTGGTGTTTTATTTAGGAGATGGTCTGCGGTGCCAATGTGTTCAAGAGTGCTTCCTATTTTCTTTTCTATTAAGTTTAGTGTAACTGGATTTATGTTTAGGTCTTTGATCCACTTGGACTTGAGTTTTGTGCATGGTGACAGATATGGATCTATTTGTAATCTTTTACATGTTGACATCCAGTTATGCCAGCACCATTTGTTGAAGATACTTTCTTTGTTCCATTGTATAGTTTTGGCTCCTTTGTCAAAAACCAGGTGTTCATATGTGCATGGATTAATGTCAGGGTCTTCAATTCGATTCCATTGGCAGGATATGGTTTTGAGTATAAACCTCACCCTGAGAAAGTCTTAGCGCTACACTAAGATCCCAAACACCTAGTGTAGTTGCTGGCCAGCTAAAGAAGATAAAGAAAACTGTATCTGAGCAGTTTTTTTCTCCACATTTCTGGAGGTCCCACTGAGATCTCCAGAGACCATTCCTCAAGACACTTGGGGTCTCAGAGCCCCTTGGAGAGGGAAAGAGTGTGGCGGTCAAAGGACTCCTAGAGGGTGGACAACCTGGGATGTCCTAGGTTCCCATGACTCCCTTTGATCAATCACTGCTTAATGCTTCAAAGGACTCTGACACCTCCACCCCAAAAGGAAACACATTAGAGAGTTGCCTGGTCTCTGGAGGTAAGTCTGGTTAAAGCACCTTCTGTTTGGACACATAGGAGAGGTCAGACGTGGCCTCTGATCCATTGTCCAGGGTCTGTGTGAGACATCACTGGGTCCCCCTCTCTGTTTCGGGTGTGTGAATGTGTGGTAGTCACCCCTAGTTGTCTTTACTGTGTGTCTTTCTGGTGCCTGTTTCTCTGTGTGTCTATGTGTCTCCGTCAGTTCTGTTTCCCTGCACTGACCAGTGCCTTTTTCAGTGTGAGACACCCTACCTCCCCTGGCTTAAGACCTGTGTCTCTTTCTGGGGACCTGACTCCTTTTGGCTCTGTCAGAGAAACAAACAAACAAAAAACCTCTGCCTGCCCGACTGTGGAGGGCTCACTTGTTTTGTGGCTTAACTCCTGCTTATGGTCCTGGTAGGTCCCAGTCCGTGTGTGGAGGTGAGGAAGGGCTCAGCCTTTCACCCAGGGTCCCTGCCATCTATTCAGAATACATACAGGGAGGGAGAAATAGCCCCCTGAAGTGTGTGTTTCCTCAGCTCCCTTGAGTGCTCTAAGATGTCCCAAGGAAGGGGAAAAGGAAGTTACACTCCTTCCTTCTTCATGATTTATGCCACCTTTTCAACCACTGATCTGTACAATTCAAAAACCTCAAAACCTACTATCCTCTGGGGGAAAAAAAAAAAAGGAGAAAAACTGCCCCCAGGCCAAGCAAGGGGATTCCTGCTTGACAATGCATCCTGCATAGAACGGATTTTCCCTTCTGCCCAACACTGACCAAGGAGACTTTAAACTTTTTAGAAGAATTAAAGACAGCGGCTAAAAAGATTTCCTTTGCCGCCCAGGTATAAAGTTATAAAAGTTAGAAAGACGAAAAGGTCTCAACAGGTCCCCGTTGCTGGAGGTGGCCAACAGGTGTCTAAGCAACAACTCCATTGGGACAGGACCCTTGGCATAACCTGAAGCCACTGTCACCTCCTCTGCTGAGGGGACGTGGTTAGACTTACAGACACACAGCCAAAGTTCTGTGTCTTGCCCTCTGTCAGAAGCTGTCTCCTAGCTGAAAGTCCTGCTTCCAATCAAAAGGTACAGTTGGACTACCCCTCACGCTGACAACAGATTCTTGGGGTTACTGGCAAAAACCAACCCCCCAGGACTGACCCAACATCAAGTTCCCATAACTACCCACCGCTGACCAAACTAAACAATACCCAATGACCCTGGAAACAAAAAGAAAAATTATAGTCCAGATTGCCTGACTTAGAGAGACAGGCATCCTGGTGCCCTGCCAGTCACCCTGGAGTACATCTCTCTGGGACCTCTGGTTCTCATGAGTCTGATTTCTCCAGGGAAACGGGTATACACACACTGTCTTGGACCTGAAAAGTGCATTCTTCCCATTGGTAGAGGTGAGTCACTCACATTTTCTTTTAAATGGACAGACCCAGAGGAAGGTTATAAGAGGCAACTTACATGGGCCAGGTTGCCCTAAGGATTTAAAAATTCCCCAACCCAGTTTGATAAGACACTACATGCTGACCTCCTGCTCTTCTGTCAGAGGTTTCCAGGGACCATACTCTTAAAATATGTAAATGACCTCCTCCTAGTCTCTACCTAAAGTAAATGACAAAAGGGCCACTGAGGGACTGCTTCAAGAGTTACAGACCTTGGGCTACAGGATGTGGGCTAAGAAAGCCCAACTTTGTACATCAGAGGCTACCTGTCTTGACTAGCAGCTGAGGGGAGGCAAAAGGAGCCTGTCTCAGAACAGGATTGCTGCCACGCTTCAGATCCCAGCTCCAAAGACTAAGAGACAGGTTTGAGATTCTCCGTGCAGTTAG